>NW_026068036.1:673337-684879 GCF_014885135.2 Alexandromys fortis
TCTTTCTTTAGGTTGGGAAAGTTTTCTTCTATAATTTTATTAAATATATTTTCTGGGCCGTTGAGTTGCACCTCTTCTCCTTCTTCTACTCCAATTATTCTTAGGTTTGGTCTTTTTATTGTGTCCCATATTTCCTGAATGTTTTGTGATGAGAATTTGTTGGTTTTGCTGTTTTCTTTGATCAGTGTGTTTATTTTCTCTATGGTATCTTCAGTATCTGATATTCTTTCTTCTATCTCTTGTATTCTGTTGGTAGTACTTGTCTCTGTAGTTCCTGTTCGTTTACCCAGATTTTCCATCTCCAATCTTCCCTCGGTTTGTGTTTTCTTCATTACTTCCATTTCATTCTTCAAGTCTTGAACTGCTTCCCGTACCTGTCTGATTGCTTTTTCATGTTTCTCTTGATTTTCTTGGGTATCTTTAAGCGATTTATTCATTTCCTCTACCTTTTTGTTTGTAATCTCTAATTGTTTATGGCAGTTTTTCACCTCCTGCTTAAGGTCTTCTATTATTTTCATATAATTCACTTTTGAGTCGATTTCTTCTAATTCTTCTGGAGTAGGGTGTACAATTCTTCTTATTTCGGGATCCCTTGATTCTGGTGAAGTCATGTTGCCTTTCAGGTTGTTGGAGGAAGTCTTGCATTGGCGCCTTCCCATCTCCTCCTTCAAATGGAGCCAGGAGATGCCTGGTGTCTTGGTCCAGTCTTTGCTGTGAATGAGTCTCTGGGTGTATCTTTTCAGTGTAGAAGCAGGGACCGTCACGTTGAGCTGGAACTCCTCAGCACCCAAACATGGACTACCGTCCAGATGGAACTCCTCAGGACCGCTCTGGGTGGATTGTGGATGCAAGCCTGATGTCTCTCCTGGTGCCTGGACTGGATCTCCTTGCTGCTTGGGTGGCTTGTAAACAAAGGACCTACCTAGCTCGGTGCAGGCAGGCTAGTGGGAACAAAGGAGCTAGCACCCTCCCGTTTGCCCTGCCGATTCGGATTCGGTCCTAGACCCCGAACAGGCTGGGCTGGGAGATGTTATGTGGTCAAAGAGGGAAGGGAGTCAGACGGAGTGGGGGGAGGGTTGTGGATGCAAGCTGGGTGGGATAGGAAGAGAGAGGAGGTATTGGGCAGAGTAGCCCCTGAGGATGACCAGGAAGTGTAGGAGGGTTGTCTGAGTTCCCTGTCCCGGGCTGCTGCCTCGGTCAGAAACTCACTCACCCCAGTGAAGTCCCTCCTTGCTGCTTGGGTGGTTCGTAAACAAAGGTCTCAAAGGCATTTTTAAAAGCAAGATTGAGCATCCAAACTGCTCAACCTTGCTTTTACAGGGAACCCTGATTGCTCTTTGGGCTGACGAGGGAGGGGGACCTAATTGGGGGAGGGGGAGGGAAATGGGAAGAGGTAGTGGGGAAGAGACAGAAATCTTTAATAAATAAATAAATACATAAATAAATAAAGCAAGGTTGATTTAAGACAATGAAAACATCAAGGCATTGCATTTCAAAGGGCAAATTATTTTAAATCACCAAAAGGAGGAAACAAAACAAGAAAATATGAGTTTATGTTCATTGGTTAGTTCTCTCTCTCTCTCTCTCTCTCTCTCTCTCTCTCTCTCTCTCTCTCTCTCTTTCTCTAGTTCTTTTAATACTGAGAATCTTTATTCTAACATTTTTAAAGCCAGGATATATAATTAGAGGACAAAACAAAAGAGAATGACATAAGGCTTGCCTATCAATCATAGTCTGACATAAACACCATGCAGAAATTCAGGAAATAATATGACAGACAAAAAGAAACTCAAAACTTAAACAGGATGTGAAAAGTAAGGGTGACATACTCTCCTAAGTGGACAACGAAAGCACATAGGAGCTCAACTCTATGCAAAAACTATAGACAACCAAGGAATTGTCATCATCCCCAGAAAATAAAACCAAATGTTTCTTCAATACAAAATAATCATTCCTAAAGACATACAAACAAGAACCATTACACAAACTGTATAGAATATATTTAGAAAATTATTTGTATACATAATACATAATACAATGACAAAACTCCATGAATTTCAAGGAGAACAGAGGTCAAAGTGACTAATTATAATCTCTGAAATGCGAGGAGAATAAAAAAATAAGGCAGAAATTGAAACTAAAAGTGTCACTCTGTGAGGCAGATAAATTCGGAACAAAAGATGACACAAGGAAAGTGAGGACTCTGGGTTTATTTATTCTTATTCTTTTTTATTTTTATTGAAAATAGGTTCTTATCTCATAGGACTCGTGGACTGTAAGTTTAAATATTCCTTCTTGCTACAGAGGTAAAAGAGAGAGCACAATGGCAAAGCAAGCACCAATGTCTCAAACATATTTTCTACTGATGTCTATCACAAGGTTAGAAATACATTCTGTTTGGAGAGAAATTTTTAACATTCAGAAATCTGTGTAGTCACTTTGAAGCATTTATAACCCAAACTATTGTTTATTTGTTTTAAGTATGTTTGGTTTTGTATTATACTTAGCCCAAGAATATGCAGTATTAATGGCAAAGTACAAAATTAATAATTTTGAGTTTTACTACAATAAATATTTTAGGATTAAAATAAAGTGAAACAACACTAATTACATGGACACAAATAATTTTTCCCATTGTTATATTGGCAAATGACTTAAAGCTTAAATTTTAATTAAACAAACATGATTACTCATCTTAATCTTAATGCTATATTTTCTTTTTTCTTTTATTTTTTTAAAAAAATAGCTTTTTTCATTTTGCATACCAATCCCAGTTACCACTCCCTCTCCTCCTGTTCTTTCAGCCTTCCCCCACAACCCACCCTACAACCACTCCTTAGAGAGGGTAAGGCACATTGCTTTGAGGGAGGACCAAGGCCCTCCCTACTATATCTAGGCTGAGCAATGTATCCCTCCAAAGAGAATGGGTCCCCAAGAAGCCAGTACAAACAGTAGGGATAAGTCCTGGAGCAACTACCAGGGTCCCCACAAGTCTGCCCCAGCCATACAACTGTCACCCACATTTGAGTAGTCGACCTCTGCTACTTCCTTCCCTGTCCAGCCAGAGTTGGTGAGCTCCCATTACCTTAGGTAAGTTGTTTCAGGAGGCATCCCCATCATAGCCTTTATCTCATTGCTCATATTCTCACTCCTCCCACTCTTCAGTTGGGCTTGAGGAGCTCAGCCAAAGAGCTCTGCTGTGGATCTCTGTCTCTGCTTTAATCTATTGCTGGATGAAGGCTCTATGGTGACATTTAAGATAGCTATCAATACAAATACAGGGCAAGTCAGTTGGACAACACTCTCCACTGTTACTAATAGTCTTAGCTGGGGTCATCCTGTGGGTTCTTGAGAATTCCTCTGGCACCAGATTTCTTGCTACCTCCGTAATGGCCCCCTTAATCAAGGTATCTCTTTTTTTTTTTTTGCACTCTCTCTGTCCTTCCCCCATCTTGACTATTCCATCCCCTCAAATTCTTCTCCTCCTCCTTTCTCTCCTCCTCTCCCCTACAGACCTCCCTTTTTCCCCCACTCCCATACTCCCAATTTTGTCAAGAGATCTTGTCTAATTCCCCTTTCTAAGGGGAATCTATATATTTTTCACTTAGGGTTCTTGTTACTTAGCTTCTCTGGTGTTGTGGCCTATAGGATTGTTATTCTTTGCATTACAGCTAGTACCCACTTATGAGTGAGTACATACCATGATCATCTTTCTGGGGCTGGGTTATTTTATTTAGGATAGATTTTGTCCAGTTCCATCCATTTGCATACACATTTCAAGACATCATTATTTTTTAACTGCTGAGTAACATAAATGTACCACATTTTCTTTACCAATTCTTCGGTTGAGGAGCATCTAGTTTGCTTCCAGGTTCTGGCTATTACAAATAATGCTGCTATGAATGAACATAGTTGAACAAATGCTTTTATAGTATGATAGAGCATCTCTTGGGTATATTCCCAAGAGTGGTATTGCTAGATCCTGATGTAGGTTGACTCCCAATTTTTCGAGAAACCACCATACTGATTTCCTGAGTGGTTGTACAAATTTATATTTCTACCAGCAATGGAGAAGTATTCCCCTTACTCTCACACCCTTTCCAACATAATTTGCCATTTTTTTTTTTTTTTTACCATTCTAACAGATGAGGGATGGTATCTTAGAGCTTTCTGGATTTGCATTTCCCTGATGGATAAGGATGTTGAGAATTTCCTTAAGTGTCTTTTTGCCATTTGAGATTCTTCTGTTGAGAATTCTCTGTTTAGATCTCTTCCCATTTTTAAAATTAGATTATTTAGTATTCTCATGTCTAATTTATTGAGTTCTCTATATATTTTGGAGATCAATCCTCTGTCTGATGTAGGATTTGTGAAGAGCTTTTCCCATTTTTCCTTTTTGTCTTATTGACTGGTCTTTTGGTCTACACTAGATTTCTCAGTTTCAGAATGTTACATTTATTTATTGTTGCTCTCAGTGTCTGTGCTACTGGGGTTATATTTAGGAAGTGGTCTCCTTTGCCCATGCATTCAAGACTACTTCCCACTTTCTCTTCTATTAGGTTCAGTGTGGTTGGATTTATATTGAGGTCTTTAATCCATTTGGACTTGAGATTTGTGCGTGGTGATAGATATGGATCTATTTGCATTCTCCTACATGTTGACACCCAGTTATGCTAGCACCATTTGTTGAAGATGCTTTCTTTATTCCGCTGTATAATTTTAGCTTCTTTGTCAAAAACCAGGTGTTCATAGGTGTGAGGATTAATATCTGAGTCTCCAATTCAATTACATTCGTCAACCTGTCTGTCTTTATGCCAATACCAAGCTGTTTTCATTATTGTAGCTCTGTAATAAAGCTTTCTGTCAGGAATGGTGATGTTTCCAGAAGTTCCTTTATTCTACAGGATTGTGCTAACATGGTTTTCTTTTCTATATAAAGTTGTATTGTTCTTTGAAGGTCTGTAAAGAATTATGCTGGGATTTTGATGACGATTGCATTGAATCTATAGATTGTATTTGGTATGATTACCATTTTTATTATGTTAATCCTACCCATCCAAATCATGGGAGGTCTCTCCATTTTCTGGTATCTTCTTCAATTTCTTTCTTCAAAGATTTAAAGTTCTTGTCAAACAGATCTTTCACTTCTTTGATTAGAGTTACCCCAGGCTATTTTATGCTATTTGTGGCTATTGTGAAGGGTGATGTTTATCTGACTTCTTTTTGGCTGCGTTATCATTTGTATATAGGAGGGCTACTAATTTTTTTTGAGTTGATCTTATATCCTGCCATGCTACTAAAGGTATTTATCAGCTGTAGGAGTTCCCTGATAGAATTTTTTGGGCCATTTATGTATATAATCATATCATCTTCAAATATTGAGAGCTTTCCTTCTTCCAATCCAGTTTGAATCCCCTTGTTTTCCTTTTGTTGTCTTAATGCTTTAGCAATAAGTTGAATAGATATGGCAAGAGTGGAGAGCCTTTTCTTGTTAATGATTTTAGTAGAATCACTTCGGGTTTCTCTCCGTTTAATTTCATGTTGGCTCTGGGCTTGCAGTTTATTGCTTTTATTATATTTAGATACATTTCCTCTATCCCTGATCTCTCCAAGACCTTTACCATGAATTGTGTTGTATTTTGTCAAATGCTTTTACAGCATCTACTGAGATGATCATATTTTTTTTCTTTCAATTTATTTATATGGTGGATTACATTGATAGATTTTCACATGTTGAACCATCCCAGGGATAAAGCTGAGTTGATAATGATGGATGATTTTTTGATGTGTTCTTGGATTCAGTTTTTCAGTATTTTATTGAGTAGTATTTCCTCAGTGTTCATAAGGAAGGTTTTTCTGTAATTTTCTTTATTGG
This sequence comes from Alexandromys fortis, assembly GCF_014885135.2. Taxonomy (NCBI): domain Eukaryota; kingdom Metazoa; phylum Chordata; class Mammalia; order Rodentia; family Cricetidae; genus Alexandromys; species Alexandromys fortis. The sequence continues at coordinate 679,213 of NW_026068036.1, forward strand.
TTGAGTCTTTGTGTGGTTTCTGTATCAGGGTTACTGTAGGCTCAAAAAAGGAGTTTGACAATGTTCCTTCTGTTTTAGTTTTGTGGAAAAAAAATGAAGTTCTGGTAGAATTCTGCACTAAATCCATCCATTCCTGGGCTTTTATTTATTGGGATGCTTTTGATGATTTCCTCTATTTTCTTGCAGATTATAGGCTGTTTTAAATTGTTCACCTGGTCTTGATTTAATTTTAGTATGTGATATCTATCCTGAAAAATTGTCAATTTCTTTTACATCTTCCAACTTTGTGGTGTAGTTTTTTGTAGTATGACCTAATGATACTCTGAATTTCATTGGTATCTGTTATGTCCCTCTTTTTCTTTTCTGATTTTGTTAATTTGGAAGTTCTTTCTCCTTCTCTCCTTCATTTAATTAGCTTGAATAAAGGCTTGTATATATTGCTGATTTTTCAAAAAACAAGATCTTTGTATCATTGAATCTTTGTATTGTTTCCTTTGTTTCTATTTTCTTAATTTCAGCCCTCAATTTGATTATTTCCTGTCTTCTACTTCTCCTGGGTGAATCTATTTCTTTTTGTTCTAGAGCTATAAGGTGTGCTGTTATATCGCTAGTGAGAGATTTTTAAATTTCCTTTATGTATGCACTTCAGGTTATGAACTTCCCTATTAGCACTGCTTTCATAGTGTCACATAGGTTTGGGTTCGTTCTTCTTTTATTTTCATTGAACTCTAGGAAGTCTTTAATTTCTTTCTTTATTTCTTCCTTGACCCATGGGTGATTTAAATGAGCACCGTTCAATTTCCATGAATTTGTAGGCTTTCTGCTACTAACATTGTTGTTGAATTCTAACTTTATGCCACAGTGATCTGATAAGATACAAGGGGTTATCCCATTTTTTTGTATCTATTGAGTTTTACTTTGTTATCAAGCATGAAGTCTATTTTAGAGAAACTTTTATGAGGTGCTAAGAAAAAATTATATCCTTTTGTGTTTGGGTGAAATGTTCTATAAATATCTGTTAAATACATTTAAGTCAAGACATCTGTTAGTTCTCTTATTTCTCTGTTAAGTTTCAATCTAGTTGGCCAATCCACTGGGGAGAGTGGGGTGTTGAAGTCTACTACTGTTAGTGTGTGGGATTTCCTGTTCAATTAAAGCTTTACTAATGTTTCTTTTACATGTGTGGGTAAACTTGTATTTGGAGCCTAGATGTTCATGATTGAGAATTCACCTTGATGTATTTTTCATGTGATGAGTATGAAGTGTCCTTCTCTATCTCTTCTGATTGATTTTATTTTAAAGTCTATTTTGTTAGATATTATGATATCTACACTTGATTGTTTCTTAGGTCCATTTAATTGGAAAATGTTTTCCCAACCATTTAATCTGAGGTAATGTCTGTCTTTGACGTAGAAGTGTTTTTTTTTTTTTTTTTTATACAGCAGAAGGATGGATCCTACTTTCTTATCCATTTTCTTACCCTGTGTCTTTTTATAGAGTTCATTGATATTAAGGGGTATCAATGACCAGTGATTGTTAATTCCTGTTATTTTTTGGTGGTAGTGTTTGTGTGTTTCTCTACATTGTGATAACTGGTGTGAGGTTATCTGTTGACTGTGGTTTTGTGAATGTAGTTAACTTTTTTGTGTTAGAGTTTCCCTTGTAGTACTTTCTGTAGGCTGGATTTGTGGATAGGTATTGTTTGAATCTGGTTTTGTCAAGGAATATCCTGTTTTCTCCATCAATGATGACTGAAAACTTTGGTGGTTATATTAGTCTGGGCTTGTATCCGTGGTCTCCTAGTGTCTGCAGCACACCTGTCCAAAACTTTCTGGCTGTCATAGTTTCTGTTGAGAAGGTATAATTCTGATAGGTCACACTTTACATGTTACTTAATCTTTTTCCTTTGTAGTTCTTAACATTCTTTCTTTATTCTGTATGTTTTGCATTTTGATTTTTATATGGTGAAGGACTTGTTTATCTTATTTTATTTTTGGCCCAATCTATCTGGTGCTCTGTTAGATTTTTGTACCTTCATAGGCATATCCTTATTTAGGTTGGGAAAGTTTTTTCTATGATTTTGTTAAATGTATTTTCTGTGCCTTTGAGATGGAGTTCTTCTTCTTTTTTTCCATACTGTCCTTAGGTTAGGTCTTTTTCATGGTGTCCTAATTTCCTGGAATTTTTGTGTTAAGAATTTGTTGGATTTAACATTTCCTTTGACCAATGAATCTATTTCCTCTGTAGTATTTTCAACACCTGAGATTCTTTCTTCCATCTATTGTATTCTGTTATTTATGCTTGCATCTGTGGCTCCCGCTCATTTACCCAGATTTTCCAATTCCAGAACTCCTTTGGTTTGTGTTTTGTTTATTGCCTCTATTTCCGGTTTCAAGTCTTGAACTGTTTGCTTTACCTTTTTGATTGTTTTTCCTTGGTTTTCTTTGAGAGATTTATTGATTTCTTTCAAATTTTTTTTTGTTTGTCCTTTCCTCTCTCTCTTTAAAGAAAATCTTCATTTCTTCTTTAAAAGTCTCAGTCATCCTCATAAAATTTAATTTGATATTGTTTTGTTCTGCTTCTTCAGGGTTAGGATGATCACGACTGTTGTTACCATGTTGCTTTTAGGTTGCTGAACAAAATATTGCAGTGGCATCTACATATCTCTTCCTCTAATTGGTGTTGGCAGTATCTTTGAGCCAATCCTTCAGTTTCTGCCTGTTTCTTTGGGAGTTGTTTGGTCTGCTTTGTACTGTTCTTGTCTGTGTCTCAAGGAGTCACTGAAGACTCTCTTGGTCTAGTCTCTTGGTTCACTCTCTTGGTATGTTCTCTTGGTCCTCTCTTGTGGTGTACTCTGTGCAGTTGCAGCCTGTGCTTCAAAATTCCTCTAATTTGCAGGGGAGAAGATGGTTTGGGGCAGAGTGGACTTGTAGCTTACAAGGTTTGTTGATGGGATGGAGGTGTTGGAGCTTAACGTTATATTTTCATCTATTTAAAATATGTATCTTTCCTTATGAGAAAAATACTTTTTACTATATAAATAAATGTTACTACTTTGTAAGCTTTACTGATTTTTGACATTATTCAAATTGGACATGATTGTTCTTTTATGTATTTTTATCTCCTGTGAAGACATGTGGTATGCAAAGTTCTGTAAGCTTTGGAGGAGAACTCAGCTACAGAGTGTTAATTTTTTTTTTTTATTTTTGGCATAGGGTATCTTTTCTTTAGAATCTATGAGAAATGCCTGACCTAAGTTTCAAAGTAATAAAACTTTCCATGCTCTTTTTTATGCAGTTTTGTCTGGTTGTTTCCCCTGAAAGTACAGACTTAAAAGCATTTGAGTAAAAGTAAAACTACTAATATGAATTATAATGATTGTTTAGATGGAATCAAGACACAAACATAAAAATTATATTTATGTATAAAGCTTGATATACCTTGATATGACATGGCCCTAACATAATCCTTATAAATATGTTGTAATATATAATGCTTTATTTATATATAATGCTTATGTTTAAGTTATGGCATATCAAAGCTAATTCAACTGGAAATTTATTTACCTTCTATCTTCATTAATTATGGATGAGTTTGAGTCAGGTCTAGTTTCTCCATCAGACACAATAAATTTGCATTCCTGATATCCTTGATATATTAGGCACTGAAACTTCTTTAAAACACAGTCATTGAATGTCCTATAGTTTTTATATTATCCTAAACTCCACTTTTTAGTTAGTAAGGTATAAGAATTGATGTCACTTCTTCACAAGTATGGAGAATGGCCAAGAAGCTACTCATAGAACATTTATCATTGGTTAAATGTTCTCTCTATTCACAGTTTAGTGTGACTTTAGTTAGAAATGAAGGAAGGAGAAAAAAAGAAAGGAAGGAAGGAAGGAAGGAAATAAGGTGAAAGAAAGAGAGATGGGGGGGGAGAAGGAAGGCAGAAAAGAAAACTTTACCCAGTCTTGAATTCTTCTCCCATTGAAAATCCATTTTTAAAATATGGACATATGTGCTTTTAAAGGGTATTTGATTTGTTAGAGAAGCAAAATACAATGATTTTACTTATAAACCAATTTACTCTAAGCAGACAAATCACATTCTAAAAGTGTGCAAATATTTAATAAACCATTAAAACCACTTTCTCATAAAAGCATAGCAGAGAGTATATGTATTGTTCCTACTTCTTAGTACAAACCTGTGAACCAGTTGAAGAATCCCAATTACTACATTTTGCTTCAGCTTTAAAAAAGTAGTCTTAAATTGATCAAAATTAAAGTGATTAGTATCTGATGGTAGGAATAAATATCCCCCGTTATTTACAGCATTGGAAATACTCTCTGCACTCTGTCCCACATAATTAAGTTGCAGACCTTTTCTGTACTTGGAACGTATTTTAATGGTGAAGCATCTGTTATTGTTTTCAAATCTTCTAAGGCTGGACACATACATCATATTTATGTAAAAGCAATTATCTATTTTTAAGTGAGTAGACTTTTTGCCATATGCTTTCCCATCCAGTTTTAATGAGCATATGGTCATTTTAATAGATTGTACTTCTTCAGTGACTTGTTTGAAATCAACCACATAATTTCTCAGTAGAAGTTACCCCAGCAGTCATGGCCTGGTTTAGCAGGCAAGATGAAGAATAATATCAGATCCATTCCCAGTGTGTAAATGGTGAATTCAATGATTACTATTTTCTCATTAAGAATATGTTCAATTATGCTACAGATGGAACACCATTTGGCTTAATGAGGAATTAAAATGAATGAAATTAGATTTAAACTAAACTCTCATGAGCATTAATAGAGTGATTAAAGTGGGTGTGGGGAATCTTTTACTTATTTATTTATTTCTAGTTCTAATCAAGAAGTTTCATTCTTTGTAAAACTTAAGAAAAATTAAGTCTCAAGAAACTATTTTTTATTTTTTAGTGTGTGAACCTTCGTGTTTTTTGACTAACAAAATCTGTATAACGAAATGGAGTTAAAACTTTATGTTAAGGATCTTGGGGGTGGGGTGGGATGGGGATAAGGGGGGATGGGGAGAGAAAAGTGAGAAGGGGAGGATTGGGGGAACTTGGGGAAACAGGATGATTGGGATAAAGGAAGTTTGGATAAGGGAGCAGGGAAGTAAATATCTTAGTTAAGGGAGCCACCTTAGGGTTGGCAAGAGACTTGAACCTAGAGTGGCTCCCAGGAGCCCAAGGCGATGTTCCCAGTTAGTTCCTTGGGAAGCTGAGGATAGGGAACCTGAAATGACCCTATCCTATAGCAATACTGACAAATATCTTGCATATCACCATAGAACCTTCATCTGGTGATGGATAGAGATAGAGACAGAGACCCACACTGGAGCACTGGACTGAGCTCCCAAGGTCCCAATGAGGAGCAGAAGGAGAGAGAACACGAGCAAGGATGTCAGGACCACGAGGGGTGCACCCACCCACTGAGACAGTGGGGCTGATCTATTGGGAGCTCACCAAGGCCAGCTGGACTGTGACTGAAAAAGCATGGTATAAAACCGGACTCTCAGATCATGGCGAACAATGAGGGCTGATGAGAAGCCAAGGACAATGGCACGGGGTTTTGATCCTACTTCATGTTCTGGCTTGGTGGGAGCCTAGCCAGTTTGGATGTTCACCTTCCTAGACCTGGA
>NW_026068036.1:684908-687842 GCF_014885135.2 Alexandromys fortis
GGGAAATGGGAGGCTGGGAGGAGGCAGAAACTTTCTTTTTCCTTTTCTCAATAAAAAAAAAATAAAAAAAAACTTTATGTTAAAACTTACTTTGGCCATTGCATAATATTCTAACTGAAAAATCACAAAGAATATAACTCCTGTAATTATGTATAATATGGTTATTATTTGCTAGACCCAATGTTAAATGCTTTTATTTATTACACATAGGAGATATTTGACTCGTAGTTCAGAGTCACCAGACTCACAGAGAGGAGCTCAGTCTCACACTGACTTCAACAGAAGCAAGTTCTCCCTAGACATGTGCTAAGGGATATGAGTGCAGCTAACACTAGTTTTAGACTTAAGGAAAGCCTAGTAGAGAAACCTGACGTGCCAGATGTGGGCATCACAGAGAACTGGCTAATAGTTATATGATGTTTCATTTGTTCTGGGGCAATCATATGTTCAACACAGAGTGGCAATATCCAGAATGTAGCCACCACTTCTTGTAGAAGTTCTGATTTTATCCCATTATACCCTCCCTCTACTTCTGCAAGCAATCTGGACACCTGTGGAAGAACATATACAAATGAGTTTCCTTTTGGTTGATAATGTTTTAAAATATTATTTATTTACTGACAATTATTATTCATAACCATTGCCTCATGATTCCCAATGTTCTCCATTGTTTTGTAGACCCAAAACTCTTTCATACAATATATTTTGATTATGTCTTTTACTTTTCCAAGTCCTCTCAGATCATCCCCATCTCCCTCAAATTCAATGTCTCTCTTTCTCTCTCACCCTATCTCTCAAAAAATGCAGAACATCAAAATAAGCAAGTAAACACCATTATTACAAAACTGTCGAGACAAAACCAAATGGCCACGAAAATCCAGTAAGTTGATTTTGTGTTGACCATCTACTACTGGACATGGGGTCTGCCATGGAACGTGGTTGATATACCCAGTTATGTTTCATTTGAGAAAAAGGACTTTCCCTTTTACAAGTGACATTAGGCAATATGGGTGGAGCTTCAAGATAGGCAGTAGCTTGTTTTCTCTGTGCTCAATGATGTAGGTCAATGTTCACTTCAGAAATAGTCTTCCTATCAGGCTGTGGAGAGCAACATATATCATGGGTTATAATCCAATGTGAAGCATCATAATTCATGGACAGAGAGAATAAACTGGGTCCATAACCTTGATCTCATATATAAAATGACAGATTTATTTGTTCATTCACAGGAAAAGTATTTGGAAAAAAATGTTAAATATTAAATGCTCAATTAATTCAGTTATTTACCCAACTAATAACAAGTATATATAGACTCTCTGTATATACATATGTGATTATGATACATATATATATATTATACAAGATACATGTATATACATATTATTACAAGATAAATATGTATGTATGTATATGTATATTAGCAATTACTTACCAAATTGATGGAGGTGGGTCTTGTATCTCATCTGTTGCTTTCATTGGTTAATAATAAAGAAACTGCCTAGGCCCTCATAGGACAGAAAATTAGGTAGGTGGAGTATACAGAAGAGAATTCTGGGAGAAAGAAGCTGAGTCAAGGAGTCGCCATGATTCTCCCACTCCAGACAGACGCAGGTTAAGATCCTCCCTGGTAAGCCACCTCGTGGGCTACACAGAATATTAGAAATGGGTTAGAACAATATGTAAGAGCTAGCCAATAAGAAACTGGAACTGATGGGCCAGGCAGTGTTTAAAAAAATACAGTTTCCGTGTAATTATTTCGGGCATAAGCTAGCCATGCAGGCGGCCGGGTGCCGGGGACACAGCCCTGCCCCTCTTACTTCAACAGAGTGGCGCCCAGAAGTGATGGGCTAAATCCACTTAAGAACCTGAGAAGAATCAGGCTTACGCAGGCGGAAGAGTATGGCGGATTAGAACTGTGCAGTGCTCTGCGTGTCAGATTTGGATGTAACTTGGATGAAAAGAATTTCTGTGCTGCATGCTCAGTCTCAAAATTAAAGTGCTGATTGCTGCTCCTATCTGGCGGCCCCAGAGCTAGCACAAAATGGTACGTCCTCCATTTTAAAATTTTCCTGACTCAGCAGCAGGAAAAAAACTGGCTGTTTTAAAATGCCAGCTTTCTGGGCTGTGCCGCCATTGCAATCTCTGGCTCCTGTGGGAGACAGAGCTTATGAATGGAGCATTTGGAGTAAAGCTCTACGGCTTGCTTGTAGACAATGTGGACTGCTGTGTGCCTGGAACTGTATGTGGCTCAGGGGCACCAAATGGCTCTGAGGCAGGAGCAGCTTGGCTCAGCTTTGCCATGCTGAACTGTGCTGGTCTCAGGCAGGAACTACCTTAGTTACCATAATAACAGCGCAGTTAAGGTTTAGATTGGGCAGGACACAGGCATTACCGTATTACTTGTACATGGTGCAACTTAAGTTTTTAAGAAGTGCTTAACATTTTAAGAAATGCTCCTGGATAGTAAAAAAATGTTACAGATTCACAATAAAACAGATTCAGACATAAAAGACCACACTGTTGGATGAAAGTACATAGGCTTGAGAGAGAGAAGAAAAAGAATATAGAGAATAAAGTTAATGATTTAAAAAAAAGGGTAAAGTCTTTAAAGAGACAGAGTTCAGATAGTTATAGGTTAAGAGAAATAAAGAAAAATAAGCCACGTAAAAATGGAAAATTCACAGAGAGCCTGGATTATGTACATTGTGTTTTCTTTAAATTTTTTGATTGTGAAGGAGCTAAGTACAGAGAGACATTTCATTATATGGGCTGCTAAGCTGAACCTGCACATATGTTATAAAGGTATCTTGACTTCAGAATTTGGATCTAAGGTTATGATGCTTTGGAAAAGTCCTTCTTTTGTTTTTGCAGAGGACCAGACCCTGTGGATTTCTTCTATTCCAATTTGGTATGATAGACCACGCCCTCCTGAAA
>NW_026068036.1:688901-694621 GCF_014885135.2 Alexandromys fortis
ATCTGAAGAATGAATAGATAGTTATACTTTTCCTTAGTTATGATAAAAGATAAAAATAGATATATTGTAACTTTAATTCTTGCTTGATAACTGTTTTTCTATATGTAATTTTACTATGTTAAAATGAAAGCCTTTCTTTTTTTTGTTTAAACAGAAAAAGGGGAAATGATGGAGGTGGGTCTTGTATCTTATCTGTTGCTTTCATTGGTTAATAATAAAGAAACTGCCTCGGCCCTCATAGGACAGAAAATTAGGTAGATGGAGTATACAGAAGAGAATTCTGGGAGAAAGAAGCTGAGTCAAGGAGTCGCCATGATTCTCCCACTCCAGACAGACGCAGGTTAAGATCCTCCCTGGTAAGCCACCTCGTGGGCTACACAGAATATTAGAAATGGGTTAGAACAATATGTAAGAGCTAGCCAATAAGAAACTGGAACTTACGGGCTAGGCAGTGTTTAAAAAAATACAGTTTCCGTGTAATTATTTCGGGCATAAGCTAGCCATGCAGGCGGCTGGGTGCCGGGGACACAGCCCTGCCGCTCCTAATTCAACACCAAATAAATTAAATATTTCTGTGGAAATAAAATATTTTTTCTCAAAAGCTTTATATATTAATTATACAACTTGCTCTAAAAAATAAATTGTTTGTAAATCCTTGACATGTTTCTGCAATAATCATGTTGAGTAGTTAGTATAATTTGTCACATTCCCTCCCAGTCTGGACATGTGTAGACCAAGTCTTTTGTTTAACAAATTGAGGCATTATTTTCTAGATAGAATATTTAAGAACGTATTGAGTGTATTTATTTTAAAAAAATCATCAAGAAAACAGAGAGTAGAAAATGTATTTTCTTAGTAAAATCCACTCAATTTCTTTTCTCTTTGTTACTAAATTCAATTTTATACACTTATAATTGACTTTCCTTTTAGAAGATGCAAAAAGGATTTAAAAAGTTTCAGAGTAAAAAAAAATTGGAAAACTTTCAAGTATTTTTTGAACATGAAATTGTTTCTACCAAAGAGTAGTTTTGAGAATATTGATTTCAAGTATAGTATTTCAATATACTTATAGCACTCATATTCTGTTTGTTCATTGTGTTTCCATGCAAAGTACACATGTACTTATTATAAAACCATAAATATTATTATAAATATTTTATGATACAGATTTACTATGTTGCTCATGCTGGCCTTGAACATGTGATCCTCCAGACTCAGCTTCTTAAGTGCTCGCATTACAGGGATAAACAAACCTACATGGATAATCTTGAGCACAATTTTCTGCAGATTGTATAATTCTTTATCTTGTTTCCCACATTTATGCACCTTGATTCTATTTATAGTTCCCTCGTGTCAGTGTGGATTGCACACTGCTGGTTCTATACTTATCTCATAATATTTTGTGAAAAAATAAAGAATAGTTCCAGGAAATAGGGTGGTGCCTTTTAAAGTCACATAATCATCATCACCAGGGATTACTGATATGAGCCTGTCTTAAGGGACCCAAATTTACTAACCAAGTAGCTTCTGCCAACAGATATAATCTGCTAGAATTTATAGGAGAAATCAACTTAGTGAATTAACCAACCATTCATCTCCCAAGTTGTTTAAGTAAAATTTCCAAAACCAATTAATAAGAAATTTGTGCTATACATCTATGAAAACAGAAATGGTCCTTGCCAAAAAATTTAAACTCTATAAAAGGTTATGAAGGTCATTCTATAAAGACAGTCATTTTTAATAACTATGATAAAATAATTATACCCATAGGTTCTGATGTGTAAATACAATTTAGTGAACCTAGTGTCCATGTGAGAATGAATGGGTTTATCTGTGCTGCACTTTGGTGTTTGTTTCAGGTTGATAAATGATTCTTTACTTGTCATAATCTACATACTTTAGCAAACAACATACATAGCATTTTGAGAAAATAGTGTAGAGAATAATAAACACATAAATAAGTCACCTAAGCTTATTTGAGAACGTTTACATAAATGTCATATGAAATAAGCACTTAAGGAATACTTGATTTAACAGAATGGATCAGGTGTTCGTGCTCTTCAATTTTCTTACTTATTAATAAGTAGTAGACAAGATAAAAATTATCAAGCCTATTTAAAATAGTAGTTGTAATTCAAAACTGAATCATATAATCTGAAGAATTTATGTCTGGTTATAAAAAATAAAATGAGAATCAACAGTAAATTTCCAAAGGAACCCTTGGGTGAATTTCAGTGTTTCGGAAAATGCTGAAAGACACATGAAATGCAGAATTCAGGCTCTAGCTTCTTTTCTACTTCTGGTGGGATGTAATGGCTTTCATAAATTTTTATAATGAGGATTAAAGTACACTGTCTTTTCCTTTTCCTTTCCTAATATTTATGTATTTATTTATTTAATTTTATTAAAAATTTTTGCCTCCTCCCTACCTCCCATTTCCCTCTCACTCTCCTCTCCCTCCCTCCCCAGTCCAAAGATCAGTTAGGGTTCCCTGCCCTGTGGGAAGTCCAAGGTCCTCTCCCCTCCATCTAGGTCTAGGAAGCTGTGCATCCAAACAGACTAGGCTCCCACAAAGCCAGTACATGCAGTTAACTTTTTTTGGGAGTGTGCATGTCACAGTGTGCGTGGAGATCAGAGCACAACTCATGAAATTGGTTCTCTCTCCTTCAGGGGAAACAAAATCTGGACCTAGGGTTAGGCAGCATGTGCCTTATGCTCATCTAGTTCATCATTTGTCTGTTGTATCTGTGTTCTTTTTTCTGGATGTCATGTTACACAGCAGTCTATGAGTTCATAACATTCCATATCAAATACTTTAAAATTCCAGGAATCAAAAGTAACATATTAGTGAAAACATGTTCTTTATAGCCATCACCATGGGTAGTCTGGGCACAGATTTTAACTAAGTCTACCTGGGGTTTTAAAGATCTGTGTCTGAAGCATCTATGGTATGGGATGAATTCTGTTCTCACCTATATATCTAGTAATATCCCATGCTTGGAATAACTTAAATGTCACTTAATTAATTTTTAATTAAATACAGCATTTAAAAAGGTGAGGTGTTGATGCCAAAAATCTATATCTCCAGATTTAACTATTTTAAAATATACTATATTCTACTAATATTGGAGCCTTGGGAACAATTTCTTTCTGTGAATATATATTCTAAAGCAATTTACACATAGGGAATTCTGTATCTCTAAGGCAGTGGCAACCTGTGCTCTGGCCATAAATCATAGTGCTGGGCCAACATTTAGCACAAAGAAAGAAAATTCAGCAAAAGTATGGGATAGTCGAGATGGAGGAAGGACAGAGATGAGAGCAAGGAAAGAGTTATCTTGATTGAGGGAGCCATTTTAGGGATAGCAAGAAACCTGGCTCTAGAAAAATTCTCAGGAATCCACGAGGATGACCACAGCTAAGACAATAAGCAATAGAAAGGATGCCTGAATTGGCCTTGTCCTGTAGTTAGACTGATGATTACCTTAAGTATCACCGTAGAACCCTCGTCTAACAACAGGTGGAAACAGAGACAGAGACCCACATCGGAGTGCTGGACTGGGCTCGCAAGGTCCAGTTGAAAAGCAGAAGGAGGGAGAGTATGAGCAAGGAAGTTAAGACCATGAGAGGTTCACCCACTGAAACAGTGTGCCTGAGCTAATGGGAGCTCACCAACTGGACTGGGAATGAACGAGCATGAGGCTTCTGTGACTGCTGTGCCTGTCCCTCAGGTCAAAAGAGTCCAGACAGCCACCTTCTCATGCCGTGCATGGACAGGCAGTCCTGGCAAGGTCTGGGCAGCTCCTGCTGGCCTCAACTCTACTGCCATGGTTACTGACATGGCATCAATCCCTGTGACTCCTTGCATGGCTGCTGCTGTCAAAAACTCAGGGAAACTGGGGAATCACAAAAGGGCCCCCGAGGTAGCCGCTCTGGAACCACAGAAGGGACTCCACTTAAACAATCTTTTAGGAAATTTGGCCATATCTCTCTCTCCAGACTACTTCCTGGGGTTAGTTGAACAAAGTATCTTTTTGGGTATTCCTAGCTAAACTTCAGGTGGTCCTGGTGAATCAAACACTTTAGCCTGGAATCCTTTGTGGAGACAAAAGAATAAGCTCTTTTCCAAAGCATCAAATCCATATACCAGAGTCAAGATACCTTTCTCAGCAGTTCCCAGAAGCAAATGTCTTTCATCAGTCAAGATCACAAAAGACAACACAATAACATACATCTGTACACATTTCATTTTTATTGACTGTTTATACACTGTCTTTAAAGACTTACTCAAACATATATAACACACATACCCATCTTTAGTCCACCCTCACCATTCCAGAGTGTGAACTCCCTGAAGGCCTCCATTTGTAAAACCCCACTGGTTCTATTCCTGAGCTCTACTCACTACGCTATGGGAACTAGGCTGATAATTTAAAATCAGACAAACACAAAAAGACAGACAGACAAACGGGGTTAGGGGACATCCCTAAGAGAAGAGTGCGAGAGTGCCCCTTTTCTATATAATTATATGCAATTTCTCAGGGGTCCCTAGTTCCTGATCTTGCTGAGGGACTCCACCTGTAAACCACAACATCTATACTACATACAACATGGTACTATGGCTGTATCACCTGTGCCACTACAGGTCTGTCCATGAGCTGGGAACTAAGCTGGAGACTCAAAAACATATAGACATAGACAGGAAGAGAGAGAGAGATGGACATGGGTCATCCTTGATAGAAGAATGCCAAGTTTATTGTGTTCATGCTCCAGCCATGTCCCAGCTCTTTAGACTTTTCTGTAGTGTTAAGTTTGGTTTTCCATTTCTTTCCTTATGCTTCATGTGTATCTGCAACAATTCAGACTCATAAAAAAAACTGAAATGGAAAAGTCTATATGAAAGAGAAAGTAAATATAGGTAATATAATATGTGTCCCAGATCAGTGAATAAGAGCTTTTAGAAAATGAACTATTTTCAAAAACATTTCATCATTAATTATGCTTTGTTTATTTGATAGCTTATAAGAACTCTCTGGAAAATTTGTGTTTAACCTAAGTACTGTTAAAAACATTTCTGTTAAAAATTATTTTTGAGGAAATATTTTAAGCAAGGTATTGGCATCAGTTTGTGGAGAGTAAACATCATAGTCTCTGCATTTTTAAAACTATTTCTGTTCTGTGTCTCTGTCACCCTATTTTATCCTTTGTTAAATAAATACCATTCCCTCAAAATATCAAATTTTGTTAGCAATCAGATGTTTATAATATTAAATCATGCCAGCTTCAATGCAATAGGTGTATCATAGTGGCTTTTAGAAGTTATAAAATAAGTGAACAAAGAGGCACTTTTCTTTAATAACAAAGAGAAATCATCTTTATGCTTTTTCGTTATTACTAACAAATGAACAGTATTTCTTCATGGTCCACTGGATGAAACTCACTTATCACTATATATCAGGTGTTTCCCAGATAAACATCTAGTTAGCAGTGTCTAGTCGAGTCTGCCTTGCATTTTGAATGCTTAATTTTTTGTTTACCTCAAAAATACTAAAGAGATCCTTGCTTGTGCTCTCTCTCCTGGTGCTCCTGATTTGGATCTTGAGATTTCAGTCCGGTGCTCCAATGTGGGTCTCTGTCTCTGTCTCCTTTCATCGCCTGATAAAGGTTAATATTCAGGAGGATGCCTATATGTTTTTCTTTGGGTTCTCCTTCTTATTTAG
>NW_026068036.1:695430-698932 GCF_014885135.2 Alexandromys fortis
GGGGAAGAGACAAAAATCTTTAATTAATTAATAAAGAAATAAATAAATTAAAAAAATAAAAAAATACTAAAGAGATAAGCATTATCTATATTTTACATAGGAAATGGAATTTCTCCAGTCACATAGATAATGTGCGATGAGTACAATATTACAGCACACATATTTTGAAATTAAAATTTCAAATCATTTACTCTTCTGTAAATGAAAGAGTAATGAAAAGCGTGGCCATTCATATATGAAGTGTACAAAAGTCATTCACTATTGGATTGAAGTCAACTTGAACTCATTGTAATCTCAGATACTTTCTGCTTCAAATAAGTTACATTTTGTGTCCTTCTATCTATCTTGCACTGTATCAGCTTTAACAAAATTTAAAACATTCCCTCTCATAGAAAAATGTCCTAACACAGCATATTTTCTGGGAACTGGATGTCCTAAGGGGATACTGCATCATAGATCCTTAGGGTAGGCAGTAAAACAATTCAAAATAACTTTGGGAAGTCTCTGAAACTGATCACTAGGATAGTCCTCCACACAACACACACACAAACACACACACACACATACACACACACACACACACACAATGAATAGCAAAATTGTGAAACAATCTCAGAAAAGCCCAGCTGCATAACAGACAGTGACAAGCCCAACCACCTGGAAAGAAAAGAGTGCCTGGAAGAAACTCAGAACAACTGAGATACTAGGAAGACATCCTTAAACCTGTTGTGTTGCCTGCAAGCTGTGCAGTATACTCCACAATCAACTGGCTTTAACTAGGACTACTTGCCTACACATCAGTAATTGATTGCACTGTATTTTCAGACCACATATACAGCTAAATTTCTCTCCTTGGATCCCTTCTCTTCCAACATTCCTTCTCCTTTCAATATCTTCATTTCTACCTCATTTCTTTTCTATTTTTCACCAATGTTGCATATACTAGAACTTATAATATAGGTCTTGTTTTTATTTATTTATCACATAATTATGCAATATTGACACAACACTACTTTGTTTCCTAGAAATTCCCTCCTCTGAGTCTCCTCTGTCAATATCAAGAGCCATGATATATATACAGATGGCTACTTGCTAGAAATTGAGGCCATTTAGTAAAACAGTAAAACAGCTACCCTGTTTTTTTTTTTTTTTTTTTTTTTTTTTAGTTCAACATATCTCATTTCCTTTTCTGGTCTTGTATTGAACCCAGGGCTCTTCTACCCTGTCATTTATGTCTTTTTTGTCAAAGTACTTGGTCTATAGCTTAAGTCTGGCATTCTCTTCATGTTTTCTAAACTCATCTAATACCAAATTTAATTCAATATGTTTTTGATTTAGTCATATTTTTGTTTGGTGAATAGTTTTTTTTCCCCGTTACAATAACCATGATATTCTGAGAAAGTTAAGACATAGAGCACATTTTCCCTTTCAATAACAATTACAAGAGCTTTTTTTTTATATTTTAGATCAAAGTAATTCTTTGTCCCCTAGATAGTTATAATTGTTCCATGTTAATGAAATTATAAATATGAATGATTTTATGTCTTTTATAGCATGGTATTCAGACAGTAATGCTTCATTTAAACTCGGTCATGAATATACTAAACACAATCCCAAATTCATAAATGATTTCTTTGTTTTTTTTTTACTGTAAAACTATACCAAAGTAGTTGTATGAATTAAATTTATGCTGTGTTAGTGTACTAATTATTGCAAACATCTTGGTATGGATCAATATTTGTAACAATTCATTCATTTGATCAAGAAGTGACTCCATCTGTAGATGTCAGATAATTACCAAGATGACCTATACTGACAACATTTCACAACTTTCTAGCTTAAGTTATTTTATTCCCTCAGCAGCATAATGACTTCCTCTAAGATCTTTAGTAGGTCTCTGAGCTCCTGGGGTTTCTTTTCATGATCAATCACAATCACAAGTTAGACCTATCATTTGTTATTAAACAATGAAACCTTTAGGCTCTATTCAATAAGACTATTTTGTTGAGTTATTTTAGAATTTTGGCATATTTTCTCATATTTTTTCTTAAAGGAAGGCTTGTCCTACACACCTGTCTATAAATTGCTTATAGCTATAGCAGTAAAAGATGATACATGATATCATTTATTATTATTATGTTAATTGCTCTGTGGGGAATTAAAGTAGATTCTTTTATAAAGAGTATTAAGATTACAAATGCAAGATGGTCTTCTGATCCTACCCCTTAGGAATATGGTATTCAAAGTAAGGAAGGAAAAATGATAGCATATTAATGATATTCACAATAGATCTTGAAATTCATGGCAATACCAATATACAAAGAACACTTTATAAATGAAGTAAAAATTTTTATGTAGATCATTTTATTATTAAAATTTTTAGAAGAGGAGAATATTATAGTGTCATTGTAATCTTTCTTTAGACTTAATAACATAGTTAATATGTCTAGATGGAGTCACTAAGGCTACCATTTCTGTATATTCTTATTCAATCCTGTGTCTTTAAAATTCTCATTGAAACTGTGAATCATTTATTTATATGCCAGCAAAATTAAAGGCAAATTTTAATACTGACTGCTTTGTAAAACTTTTTTTGTGCTTAGTTTGAAAAATTGTTTGAAAACAAAGTAATATCTATGTTAATATCTTTTATTTTTACTAAATGTAATATTAACAGAGGTCTAATTTTCTTACATGTTATATGTAATTGAAGTTACTTTTGAATCTCAAAAGAATAATTTGGTTCCACAAGAGAAACATTGATGGATAGTCACTTCTATTTTCTTCAATGCTTTGTACTAAGAATGAAAAGATGTAATCCAGGTAATTAAAACTCTTCTCTTTTATATTTACATTTGTGTTAGGTCTACACATTGTTAAAAGAAGATGAAATTCAAAAATTATGATACCTCAAATTTATGTCATTTTGATTACCATAAACTCTGCAAACTAGAACACTGGGGTCCTGTATTAAAACTATGATTTGTTTCTATTTTGTTGTCTTAAAAAATTAGGCACCCAAAGAAAAGCAGCACACAAAACAATATTGCAGCAATAAAATTTTGTAAAGATTGTGTTCTTCCTTTATTCTAAATAATTTCAGTGATTTAGTTCAAATGATACTCTAGAATATTGACAGCTTGCAGGTGTGATGTGCTGCACTTCTCATATTCTAGTTATAAAAGAATAAAATTACTACATGTGATTTCACAGGATAAAATCAAAGCTCTGGTTTTCAACATTCTAAGTTAAAGGTTTTTCATTTTTTTAACATCTGGAAAATGACAAATAATGGGTCTTGTAAGTGATTTTTTTGTATTCTTTTCATAACTTTCTTCTTCAAAAGCATTTCAGTTTGATAAAAGCGGTCGTCTTACAAAAAATAAGAAGGAGGAGGAGGAGGAGAAGGAGGAGGAGGACGAGGATGAAGAAGAAGAAGAAGAAGAAGAAGAAGAAGAAGAAGAAGAAGAAGAAGAAGAAGAAGAAGAAGAAGAAGAAGAAG
>NW_026068036.1:699561-748667 GCF_014885135.2 Alexandromys fortis
CTGTGGGAGTGGTGTGTGTGTGTGTGTGTGTGTGTGTGTGTGTGTGTGTGTGTGAATGTTTTTCATAGTAGAAGCAATACTGAATTAAAACCTATATTTATCAGGTGAGATCAATCCTTAATTACACTTTCAAAAACTATTCATTCAAATCAATTTGTTGTTGCAGAAACTAAGTATTAATTCTTCAGAAAAGCTATACATCTCAAAAAGCAATAACCAGTTTATATTTTCTGCTTAATAACAGTGGGATGAAGAAATTCCTGTATTTTCAGAACAAGTGAAAGAATATAAGCAAAAGTATAAAATTATCAGTTTTAAATAATTTAATACAATGTGAGAGAATAAAATTATCAGTATTACCTAAAATGTGGAAATTACACGTTAATGATGAATCTTTAATTTTTAGAAATCAATTTAAGAAGAATCCTCTAAATTATTTTATACACTAGTAATATAAATTCATGAACATGGACGAAACACCTTATTTTACTGTGAAGAACATTACATCAAACTTGTAAATATTTCTTTAATTGGTGATAGAACTGTGTATTTCTCAGCCTTTATAAATAACATCTACTTGTTGAAATTCAATATACAGATAACTTTTTAATATGATCATTTGAGTACCTTTCAAACTTTAATTTCTATTCTATGAGAGTTAAATTTAGCAGAATAGAGGGGTTCAGTGTTTTGTATACTTAAGAATTATATATAAAAATCACGAAGAACAGAAAAATAAAATAATAGCGAAAAGATATAATGCTCCTAAAGACCCAAAGAAGTACTGGCAGTCTCATATAGCTCTCGTCAGAAAATAAAAGGACATTTTTACTTTAAAGATAAAGCTTACTGTTTTTCAAAATTTTCTTTCGACTATTCAACTGATAATGTGATCTCTCTTATTCTCTTGCTCTCTCTCTCTCTCTCTCTCTCTCTCTCTCTCTCTCTCTCTCTCACACACACACACACACACACACACACACACCTCTACTGTCTCCCTTTGATAAGTTTTAGTTGAAAACTTTGAGAAAAGAGAAATTCTATATGGAGCAGATATAGATAGACTTCTTTATAACATTTCAAGCAGAAGAAAGTGTGTTTTAGTTATGCTAAGCTTTAACCAGTACTGTTAGTTCAAATTACTAAAATGAATTCTGACTGACTGATGACCTTAATGTGTTTTGTTAGAGTCATTCTTAGTCAAACTTTGTTTAAGAAAACAAATGGCTAAGACAAGGTATTGCAGGGATGTTTTCCTCAAGTTTATTTTATGCCTCTTATTGTAAAAATGTACTGAAGGCACATTTCAGAAAGAAAGAGACCAACGGCGCATGCTGCTTTCTTTTGAGTTACATACAAGATTAGAAAGATTGACTGGCCTAAGAGAAAAAGTTGCAAGGAGGCCTTTCTTCCTATGGGTCATCAGGAGCCTCATGGAACGGCTATAATCACCTTGCAGTTAGCAGAGCCATGCTGAGAACAAAAGAAGCGACACTACTCTGCTTTCCATCCCAGCATTTCTACTTTAATGAGAACTTTATTGCTTTCTATGGGAAACTATAAAATCTGAAAAATTCTTCCAAGCTTCACACGTAGGTAGCTCTACTGCCACTTCTCAAGAGTTCCTTCGTCTTCCTGGGCATATTTCAATTCACTAGGCTTATCACACCTTTAGGAAATGGTCCAACAGTAAGTAAAATTAAAATTTATTTCCTCCATTCTGGAATAACTTTTGTTCTTTTTTTTAATTTTTTAAATTATTGTCCATATAATACCTTGATTGACCACTCAAAAAAAAAAAAAAAAAAAAAACTGCGATCGGAAACTTGGTGTGTAGTTATGGAACGGGTTCAGAAATAAAAATCTAAATAGATAAATGACCATCTTTGGTGGTCAAGTATATTGTTTGTTGAAAAACTTACTTTCAAATACTACTGATATTAAAAAGAAACCTGTACTATTTTTTTGCTTCTCTATGCTGTAGTTTCTTATTCAAAATCATTTCACAGATTAATATAAAATAAGAGATAAAGATATGCTATGCTATATTTCATATGTAGTCTTAGTTCAAATATCATCAGGTGAATAATATCTATTTTGTTGTTTGTATGTTTACTTTATTTTGTTTAATGAGACAGGATTTCTCTGTGTAGCTTTCAAGCCTGACCTAGAACTAGCTCTGTACACCAGACTGACCTTGAACTGCAAATATTTAAATTTACAAAGAAAAGAAATAGGCAAGTTATTATTCATTCATGCAAATGGAAATTGAATGTGCATAAAGTTTTTTATTGACATCATTAATGAGAAAGTACAAAAATTTATAAAAATGTTAAAAAAGGGAATATTAATAGCTATTTAGTAATATTAATGATTTACAAATATATGGAAATATAATAAATTTTATAAGATACTAAATGTATTTTATGCTATTTATTTATAAGAGAAGTTATTTTTATATCTTCATGATAAAAAGTATACACTTTATTGCATAATTTTGTTAAGTACAAGATCTTTAATAAATAATATCTTTACATGTACTTATACTATGATGAAACTCATATTTTAAGAGCATATTTGTATGCTGTTAAAGCAGTGTCTTAACCTGAAGAGGAGATGATCTTTTTATTTAGATAATTTCATCTTTCAATAAAGTGTACCTGGATTGCATAATTTTACAGTCTCTGCAACTTAAAATAATTCTCAAAAGACATTTCACTATATTCTTTCACAATCGTATTAATAGCTTGCTGATAAATCCAGAATTGTGGATAATGTCTGTAGCAGAAAAATACTAGATGAATTTTGTGAATGAATTTACTTGCATATCCTGTTTTGGAGCAAATTATTTCCCTTAGACCAAAGTAATTACATTGTTAAATATGAGTAGGTGAGAGTGAGAGAAGTTTGAACAACCAAGATGTGAAAAGTAAAAACAAAGTAAATGCTGGGAAATGTTCAAAACAAAAGTGAGTAAATTTAAAGTATTATTTTCCATACTAAATCTAACCTGGAAAGATTGGTAGCAAAGTTATCTAAAGCAGAAAAATCCTTGATCAAACCTATAACAACATAATTCAAACACCTCACTGTATATAGAGACTTTGTCAAGGAACAGAAGTAGTTGAGGAGATGCCCTGACCAGAAGCCTCTGTTATTTTTCCTTTTCCCATGACATAGAAAATTCCCACTTATTGATTCAGTGGTGCCAAATACTTTTAAGTACTTAACTTATTGAATCTGCTCACCATGGTGAGGACCAAAGTCAAACAGAGAAAGTAAAGACAAAACCAAAACAAATAGGAGTCATCTACAGTACATCCAAGCTCAAGACCGAAAGTGCCCAGAACCTCCACCTTCAGAGCTTGTTATACAAGACCACTATTCATGTTAAGAAAACAAAGGTCATGAAACGCCACCTGAAGACCTGAGAATCAGCATCCCCTCCCTTGACTCATTCTCACCTGAATCATTGCATCTGTTGTCCTATAACAGAGTACCTGAAAAAAGAATAACTGAAGACTTAACATTCATTTCCTGTAAAGACTAGTGTAAAGATGACAGAAAAGGTGAACTGATTGCATTGCAATTGACTCACCTTCTCACAGAATGAAGCCCTTAGAAAAACTAAAAAGAAATATTACATGATATGTTAAAAGACTGGATGGTAGGACCATATGGTCCTGTCTGTTTGAACCTATTTCTTAGGAAATTACTATTGTCAAGGAGATGACAATTTTAAAATAATGCCTATTTTCCCATATATTAACTTGGAGCTCAGTATTGGGGGTTTATTATAATGTACAATTTACTGTGATCACAGCAAAGTTCATGTATGAAATACTGTGAGTGCAAGGTTATATTTTGTGGTTGTTATTACTATTACTAGTATTTCTTCATTTTATTGGCATTGTCCTCTAATCTCTGTAAATCTGTAAAATTGAAATTCAGATTCTATCCTCAAACAATGGAAGAAAAAGAGATTTTACACATACTCTTTTCATTTTTTATGTTAATTACTAAATATTTGAACAAATTTTTTCAAATTTCATGAATTATAATCAAGTACAACATAAGGGTAAATAGTAGCATTGATTTAAATAATAAATTTAATTTTTTGCAATGAATAACATTGCAAAAATATATTGAAATTATACTAATATGATACACTTTAATTACAAAAATGAATAAGGGACTATGGCAAAATTACACCAAGTTTTGAGCTATCACCTCTTTCTATTTTTTTCCCAAGACAGGGTTTCTCTGTGAAACAGTCCTGCTTTCTTGAAATCACTGTGCAGACTAGGTTGGCCTTGAAATCACACATATCTGCCTGCCTCAGTCTCCCGAGTGCTGTGATTAAAGTCATGAGCCACCACTACCTGGCCTTTCTTTAATTCTTATCTTCAGAATTGGGGGCACATTTGACATATTGCTGTCTGTTTTCTTCCTTAAATTATCAACTTCCCACAGTGTCAATTGTCCACAACTGGCATGCTGTAGAAGGAACAGTGAGCTGCATTCCTGCCACCTGGCTCCCGGCTGCCTGGCTAGCTTACCACCCCGCAATAACCACACACAAATTGTATTCTTTTAAACACTGTTTGGCCCATTAGCTCTATCCTCTTATTGGCTAACTCTCACATCTTGATTAATGCATTTCTGTAAATGTGTGTAGCACCATGAGGTTGTGGCTTTCCGGGAAAGATTCTAGCCTACACCCATCTCGGGTCGAAGAATCATGGTGTCTGCCTCACTTCCCTTCTTCCCAGCATTCTGTTCTGTCTACTCCACCCACCTAATTTTCTGCCCTATTAAAAGGCCAAGGCAGTCTCTTTATTAACCAATGAAAGTAACACATAGACAGATGACCCTCCTACATCAGCATGCATTTCGGAGGAGAAAGTCCATATGGATTCTGCTGAAAATATCATCAAAACCAACCTCTCTGTCTAGCTAATGGCACAGCTTTTATCATCAGACAGTGGGAGGAAAAGAAAGCAGCATGCATCTAGTTTGTTTTTACTCATCGTCATTGACAACATACTCCCTTCAATGTGCTTCTGCCCTCATTGTTTGAAGACGTCATTGTTAGGTTGCAGTGAACTTTTAATTTCTAAATTAACTAATGATTTCTTGGCCATCTTACCACAATACCATCACCTCAAATGATTTGCTTTCCTTTTATTTTTTCAATCATGACTTGCTTGATTCTCATCTCTGAACAACCAAGATTAACTTTAAAATTTCTGATAAAAATTCTCTTCATGGAAACTCCTCTTCCAAATCAAACCATTGCTGTAAGATATCCCAACTTCTTGACACACCTTGTTCCTTATGATTCTCACCCCAATATTACCATTTGGATTTAAAGACAGTGGTTGCTTTGTAATGTATGCTCAGCAAAATTAAATCTGTGAGAACCTAAAATTACCTATAAATGAATTTTGACCAATGAATCAGTATTTGTTTCTCTAGTTTTTCTGAAGAAAAAAAAGAGACCACTCATAGCAATAATTAAAATTTGGGGTGCACTCTCTGACTTAGGCAGCATTAACAATGGTTTATGTGCAACCAGACTTTTAATCATCCAAATAAAAACACAGAAAAATGTCATTAAAATATTTTCTCTAGACTAAAGAATGGATCAGGGGTAGAGGTTTGTGCCATCGAGCATATCAACCTAAGTTAGTCCCTAGAACTTACATGGTAGAAGGGTAGGCCTGACTTACTGAAAGTTGCCCTTTGTCTTCCATATGTGCAACTACTTGAGGATCTACACTCCTCATCTGGAAACAGAATAAACAAATAAAACTGATTGAGATGAGTTATAATAGATTTAGATGAGAGATAATAAAATATTTTCTTGTAATTAAAAAGGGAAGTTAAACAATGTAAGGAGGAATTCTAAAATACAGAGATTTTTATTATTGACTGGGTTTATATATATGCCAGTTGAAATAGCAAGAACAATCTTTATTTTTTTTTTGTTTAAAAAAGGACAAATGATAGCCCAAGAGGATATTGGAATATTCACAAATGGATTAATATTCAAAGATAAAGTTCCAAAAGTAAAATAAAAGAAAAAAGTGGCATCCAGAGGCCTAGTTGATTCAAAGCATCTCTCAGGGTGATTCAGTCTGAAATGGCTTCAAACGCCTCTGCCTGCATGAATGCACAGGCTGGCCAGAGGTGAGCTTCTGCTCCAGAATAATTACCACCTCATCTGCTCTTGTGATACAAAAACAGTGGCACTGACAGAATTTCTCCATCTATGTCATGAATGTCAGTGTTTGTTATTCCTCTTACATTTTCATCGGAATTAAACTTTCTTATTTTAGTAATGTGTGGAACAAATATAAAGAAAATAAATGCCTTTATAAGAGAATTATTGTAGCATTAAACATGCATTCTGCTTGATCATAAGATCTTTCAGATAAACATAATACATTTTCCAGTTCATATATAGCATTTATTTTTAAGGTTTTGCACATGAATCATACAGATATTATCTTTTGGTAAAACAAAAGAAGTAGACTAAAATAATTTATCATTCGTCTCTGTGAATGTGAGTGAATATTGGTTTTGATGGTTAAATAAACTGAATGCATATGAAATAATTATAATGAATTCAAAAGGCATTAATTGATATTATTGCCTACATGAAAAACAGGAATAAAATCCTTACAAATAATCTATATAATCATTACAGAGTTCATTGTTGTGTAAACCATGCAAACAGTAACTTTTGTTAGAAATAAAAGTTTACAGAGATGGGGAGGTGATGCTGTAAATTAATGGAAGAGAATAGAAAGGAGCAGGGAAGAAGTGAGGGGAGCAGAGAAAATCTATAGCTCAATATAAACAATAAAAAAAGTGTTTGCTGCACAAACATGGATAAAAGCAGATGTGTTCATCTGTAATCCCAGCACTGAGTAGAGGGCAAAAACAAAAGAGATTCCTAGAACTCATCGAGCAAGCAACGTGACTGCCTGTGAGAACAAGTATTAATTGAGAGACCTGAACTCAAGAGATAAGAGGAAAAAAAAAAAAAAACAACAACATGTGTTTATAAACACCTCTCTGTCTTCAGACATGAATCCAGTGCCACATATATCTACATACATGTATACACACATATGCACAGAATGCACACAAACACACACACACACACTACACACAAAAAACATGAAAATAATGGAAAGGGAAGAAAATAAATCAAGGAAGGAAAGGAAAAGTATGAAATGTTAATGTTTTCTTATTTTCAGCTTTCTGATCACATGAGAAATTTGATTGTGTCTCAGATCCTTCTTCAATCTGAAAATCCTTGCTAGAATTTAGAATTCAATTTTTTTCTGGACAAATTCATCTGTGTGTTCCTCAATTCCCTACTCCTTAGGAAAATGACTTTTTTGGCCTCCTTTACTTAAATGCAAATATTATAACTAATCATTACAAAAGATAATGAGAGAGAGAGAGAGTGACAGAGAGAGAGAGAGAGAGAGAGAGAGAGAGAGAGAGAGAGAGAGAGNAGAGAGAGAGAGAGAGAGAGAGAGAGAGAGAGAGAGAGAGAGAATAGACCAAGCGAAAGCTATGAAGACACAAAACAAATATCAAAGGGTAAAAATCATACATTGTCCAAAAAAAAAATAGGAGCCATACAAAGGACAAATGTTCTTCCGCGCCCATGAAGAGATTGTAATGGACTTGATTTCGACATTTTATAAAATACCTCCCATTCTGACTTCTCTTCTTTTCCCTAGCACTCATAATGCTGATAACTATTGTTACTATTTTTTTCTGCACAACTCTTTCTATTTACTACTCAAGTGTTCTGTCCTTCCCAATATTTTGTATCTGTACAAGTAAAACTATTGATACACCATTGGAAATATATATATACATATATGTATATATATATATATGTATATATGTTTGTGTGTGTATTTATGTATATATATTATATTGACATAAATACACACACACACACACATCCCAATTGCCACAGCTGATTTTCCATTATCTGGGTGGAAGAAGACACATTGCATTGCCTTTGTCACAAATCCATATTGTCCATGAGTGTTTCCTCTTCAGAGGTGTAAATGATGATACTAAGGGTTCAAACTGGGTAGGCAGATAAAGGTAAAAGACCCCAGAGAAAATCAACCAGTTTCTTTTGTGTCTAAAAGACAGAAATGCCCTTGGGATACTTGGCCTCACCATGTTTGTAGTAGGCCAAGTTTGTAGAAGTGTTCGGTGTCTTTGATACAATCTCCAGATTTCTAGATACTTTTAGAGTCACTTCTCTAGTGGAAACAGGGTGAGGGATAAGCAGATGAGGAATGAGAGCATCAATAAAGTCTCAGGCAAGGATAATTCATTCCTGTCGAGACAATAGACTCTCCGCACAGGTGGAGGGCTAATATTACGATAGGACATTTCATTTACATAACCATTGTGTTACCTGATTTCACCTCAAGTCAAGCTAACAAGATAGGTGCGATAAAGAGTCCTATAATGAGAGGATATCTTTTTATTTCCTCCTGGAATCTGGCTCCTAGCTCAGGAGATTACTCTGCTGCTGGTCAACTTCCTGAGTCTAACAGACTTTCTAAATTATTCAGAGAAGTTTCGCTGACTTTTTTTCATTTCTTTTCTAAGCCTGCTTTTCCCAACACGTTGGGTTTCCTTACTTGTCTGCAAGTTCCCCTTTCGAACACATTTCTTGTTGTCTGACATGTGTCTGGCCCCCATACCTGCTGACAGATGTGGCTTGCTTTCTGCCGTTCCTCCATTCTCTTTCCCAGCAGCTGCGGAGATTTACAGTTTTCCTGCCCTAGGAGTTTTTCTTTTAAACTTTATTAAAATTGTCCTCAGACTTCAATAACTACATCAAATGTATAACAACTTAACAATAAATCTGAATATATAAAATATTAGGGATTAAAAAGAATAATATAACTGTGGATAAACTAAATGTGATAAAATGAGAAATTACAACATGTACATAATCTTAAGGAAATGAAATAATCCTAATCAAATAAAAATTTCAATTAATAAAAAAAGACCATCAATTTTGAAGAGAGAAGGAGTGTATGAGAGGTATAGACAAAGGAAAGAGGAGGGGAAATGATGTAACTATAGCATAACCTGAAAAAAAATTAAGGGTTGGTTGTACATTCAGTTATTTTTAAAGTTACAGTGTATATTACACTAGTCTTAATGATAGACTATTTTGTAACATTAAATATATGCATATAGATTTAAAATCTCTGATACCATCTTTTTTATAGCAAATACATCTTTTTGGAGTTTATTAATTTTATAAAAATAATAAACAAGTAAATAAAATACCTTGATGCTCTAAATGTATATTATATCTAAGATAAACATAAATCAACAAAATTAACATACATTTTGGTTATAATCCAGGTAAATGGAAATTATCCAGCTTACTTTATATTTACAATTAAGTACTTTATGGACTTCTTACATTACATAAATTTTTCTTTTCCATATAAATTCTTTTGAGATAGCAGCAATAATATCAACAAACCTTTACAACTGTATAATCCTATAAGAAAGCTAAACAATTGGTGTCCTCTTTTCTTTTACTCCCGACATTTTTTAATTTCATACAGGTCTTTGCGTAGGGTCAAGGTTTCCTTCGCTTTCTTTGTCCATGATAGCATGTGTATTGTTGTTGTCTTTGTTCACCTCATACTTGGCAGTCATGTTGTGAGATTTATGGGTGTAGCTTTTGTCATTACTAGGAGAAACAACCTTTTATTAAATCTGATGCATTTGGCTTCTGAAATCGCCCTCCCCCATTCCACAATGATATAGAATGTATTATGGGGATTATTCTGGTGTTGCAAAGTAGAGGTTGTAGGTTTTCCTCCAAGATAAAATGAAGAGCACACTTGTTGGTTATTCGATACCAAATGATCATATGCCAAATGATCGATACCAAATGAAAATATGCATAGAAATAGCATGATATAGACTAAGCATTGTATGTTCATGTATATAAGAAGTTTGTATGTATGTATGCATATATGTGTATATAACAACAAATAATGAAAAACAATTTATGAATTTGAGAAAGATCAACTAGGGGTATATAAGTGGGTTTGGATGGAGACAAGGGAAACGAGAAAGGTATAGTCATAATATAAACAAAAGAGTCAAATAAAGAAGGAAGAGCAAAGCAATTCACCCTAAATTGCTCAACACAATCTACAGTGTCTAAATGTTTCAATAAATGTAAGCTTTCATGGCATTTATTTATTTTTACATGTAACAATGCTTTATGATAATGCATACCCCATACCCTTGTCTCAAGCTTCCTGAAATAAAGCTTTACTAACACCCTCCATCCTGATTTTATATCATTCTTCTTTTTTAGTTGTACATTATGTTCTATTAGCGTTGCTTTATGAGAATGCATGTACAAGTTAGTGGATCTTGGCAGATGGTTAAAACCATGATTGTGTTTTGTGTGTGAATTCTACAGTCTCACTAAAACCCCACCAGGGATATGTTCTATTCAGTCTTTTAGCTTCATAAAAGAAATGCAGCTAATTGTTTCTTTCCATTCTCTGGGTAAGTAATTGTTGCACCTTTTCAACTCTGTCATGTATTTTTTTTTTGCTTATGATATAATGAATTACGTTGAATATTGCTAACTATTCTAATGAATCAGAAAATTTTGTTTGTGTATATGTGTGAATGTGAGCATGCATATATAATCATTTTATACTCTTTTGTCTGTACAGTTGCTAGTAAATTCAAAATTTTAATAACATGCTTTTTATCACAATTTAATGTCTTTGGTGTGAAAGCTTTTTCTGAACCTTTCTTGACATGAAAAATGTCATTAAGTTCAGTAGATCTACATATGGAAAGATAAAAATACTTATAATTTTTATTTTTCCAAGATTTCTTTGCAATGTCTCATAGGATCAATTTTTCTCGAGTAGACCCTCAGGAAACTTATATATAAGGAAAAATTCAAAGAGAAGACCATACTTGAATTAGGCCTGGTACTTCTTGCATTTTCAGGGTAAACTGATGGGTGTTCTCTTGGGGGGATAAAAGAGGAAGCCATTTTTGACATGCAGATGGGGGCTGTAGAACCTGAATTCATCTGTACTTAGAGATGGGCAATGTGTGATATTTTTGATGAGTAATTTGAGGAGTGTGAAAAATGAAAAAAACACTAATTTGTAACTAAATTCTCATAATCAAAGGCTCTAAAGGCTGACAATATTTTATTGACAGTAGCTATAACTTTACTAGTGCTTAGGTCACAAGTAAGATTGTAAGTTAAGACCTGTCTACATCTTTGTGGTAGTAAACACCAGATTTCTGATGCTTATTGTTTTGTTTTGAAATGAGACATCTAGAGATAATTCGAGGCTTCCTAAGACACTCCTTATTGGTTGTCTAATAAAGAATGATCAGACTTGAAACCATATACACACAAATAACAAAAACAAACTCAGCATGTTGCATACATACCTACTTATGCATACATATAAATGTGTCACAGTAATAAATTAAAAAAAAAGAGGCTATCAATTCAGGAGTGAGGTTCCAGTGAGAAGTTTGAAGGAGGGTAGCTGGGGTGTGAATAGGATAGAAATAAGAGGGCAAAATAAACATAATTCAATTTCAATTAAAAATATAATTTAAAAAGGAAAAATGCTAAGCTTGTTCTTTACCATCTAAGTTCACACCTAATCTGGATGTTATGGTTATTTAATAACAGGTAGTTTATATTATAAAAGATAATTTTACGGCTGTAAAACAAAAAGAACAAATAATTCTGAGATTTTTTTCATTTTACTCATCTTTCTTTTTCGTTTTATGTCCCAATACATTATTGTCTCCCTAATTCATGATGTACTTTTTGTTTTAAGAAATAACATGGAACAATCTATGTATCAAATGAAGAAAAATAAATTTCTGCATTTAAGAAACAAAAGAAATATAAGAAAGGAAAAAGGAAGTAAGGGTTGATAACAGAGATTGAGATGAAAGGAGAAAGGAAAAGAAAAGAGGGGGAAATAGAGAGTTCCCAAAATTTTATTTGGAAACACAAAGCCTTTGTCAAAAAATAATAACACAAAATATTTTCATTAATTGTGCTCTTATATATTAGACGTATGTACAGTTATTGTTACATTAATCAAAAGAATGGGTGAACAAGCAGTCTAGGATGAAATATTTTTAATATGCTGGATTCAAAGGCAGAGTATAAAAAATA
This sequence comes from Alexandromys fortis, assembly GCF_014885135.2. Lineage (NCBI taxonomy): Eukaryota > Metazoa > Chordata > Mammalia > Rodentia > Cricetidae > Alexandromys > Alexandromys fortis. Next base: position 711,833 of record NW_026068036.1, read on the forward strand.
CATAACAAATATTGGATACAAAAGATGCAACCACAAATCACCACAAAAATACAAAGAAATCCCACATCTACCAGCACACCAGGGGCGAGAGTTTCTATTTGCCTTTCAAAATAATCGGTTTTATCTCCATTAAATAGGTCCAATTTACAGACAGCTATAAACTGCATAGTAAATAGTCCCTTTATAATACCATATCTCGCAGTATTCCACAGTGGGCCAGGCTCCAGACTCATTGCCCAGCTGCTCCTAGAAACCCTGGGTAAAGACACATGGCTCTTGAAAGTAATCTGTTTCCCATTTTATCCTAGAAAGGCACAGAATTTATGAGACCTGTTGGAGCAGCCAGACTAGTAAAAACAGAGATATCAAGTGTTCTTCAATACCTCAGCATATTTTCTTTTTCTTCTTTTTGTTTTTTCGAGACAGGGTTTCTCTGTGGCTTTGGAGCCTGTCCTGGAACTAGCTCTGAAGACCAGGCTGGTCTCTAACTCACAGAGATCCACCTGCCTCTGCCTCCCGAGTGCTGGGATTAAAGGCCTGCGCCACCATGTTCTTGGCACTGCCTTGTGCCTAGGGAGATACAGTGCTCAAGCCTGTCTGTCTGGACTCTGCCATTGCTATCCATTAGGGAATGTTCAACAGTGAACTGTCTTCATTGTGGCCACTGGCAATCCACTACTACACAGTGTTGTTAAGGACTTGCAATAACAAATGATAGAAAAGAAAAATGTATTTGAATTTGAGTGACAGTGGAGAGGGGTTTTAAGGAAGGAAAAAGAGGGGAGAAATGTAATTAAATTGCAAAAGTAAATGAGAAAAAGAAAGAGACAAAGAAAATTGATGGTGTTTAAAATACCTTCTAGACCCTGTCATGAAAGAGTGGTAAGTATGTCATGGGAGAGATGATAGAAATTTAGGAATTAATGCTGTCTTTCTCATTTTTAAACCCTTTCCATGTTCTTTCATTCAAAAGATAAAAATCAGCTAATAAATAGAGTTACTTTCTAAGGCTAATATTTTAATACCTGAATATTTTAGATAATGAGAAATACCTGTTGTACTACTGCTTGCACTGCCTTTTGGGAACCTATTCTCTTTAGATGGATACATTGCTCAGCCTAGATGAAATAGGGAGGGCCTTGGACCTTCCCCAAAGCAATGTGCCTCACCCTCTCTGTGGAGAGGGTGGGGGTAGGGTGAAGGAGTAAGTGGAAGGAATGGAGGAGGGGGAGGAAGTGGGAACTTAGATTGGTATGTATAATGAAAAATGATAGTTCATTTTCTTTTTAGAAAGAACAAAATAAATAAATTTCTCAAATATAGTTTATTTGACAATTAATTTTTACATGGGTAGTAATGGCTGTTGCGGTTCTCTCTGTATCTACTTCTCCACCCGAACATTTAAAGCATTGCATTATTATATCACCTAAGTACAATGAGTTTGCTAGTGTACTTGTAGAAACCCAGGTTTCTGAAAGTGCTCTCATTGAAGTATGTACTCAAAGAATCTTGCTCATATTTCTTCTACAAGCAACATAATTGAATGATTTCTCTGAAGTTGTTTCCATAAGTCATCCTGTTGAATAGAATAAATTACATATCTATTACAATTTAAATTTAAATTATTTTGAAATAATGATCTTCGAAAGTACAATTTCTCAGATTAACAGATCACCTTTCCAGAACCAAATAGTCACCTATGATTAAAAATGACAGGACAGTATAGTTTGTAAAATTCTATTGTAACAGATCTTTCCTATGAACACTATTGGTCTAAATAAATACCATGTCTGTAGGTCTTCTGTATTATTGAAGTGTGTTTTATAGCCAATTAAATATTGTTTCAGTAAAATTTAAGGAGTATGCAGTAGGACATAAATGTATGTACTGGCTCTTTTCTTTCTCTTTTTCTTTTGAAATAAAATGTTTGCTTGCTCATCAAAAATTTCATGTTTCTTTAAAATATTTTTATTTATTCTTTGAAAATTTCATATAACTTATCTTTTTGCTAATATTATTATTTATTCTTTGAAAATTTATTCCTTCAGATTCCTCAAAAAGCCTATAATCTTTAAACTTTACATATGCATTTAGTAGTGTTTTATTAATAAATAATCATACAACCACAATTTTTAGAAACAAACTACTCCCAATATCTTTGTTACATCACTGATCTCATTTCCATTCTAGATTGTTTATATTTATAAAATCATAACCTTCAAGAAAGTGATTTGAACAAAAAATATATTTTGGTAGAGAGAGTATAACCAAAAACTGTTAGTCATAAATATTGTCTTAGTTTTTTTTATATAAATAATACTGAAATTGTAGGACTTGATTATGTATGCCATTGAGTCTAGGTACAAATTCGTCACACATATATTTGTATAGACAATGAAACCCAGATTTTTAAAGCACAGGATTAAGTTACCACAAACCTGGCCATTCAACGTTAATAATACGACTTTCACTTTAGCCCATTCTTTAAATAATCACAGTGGAGTATGAATCCACAGAGCAAACACAAGAAGTTGAGTAGATGCAGTTGATAGATGATGTCTTTCTTACAGGTGTGTTCATACTTAATTAAAATATTAATGCATATGCTCATGCTCGATTCAAATGTTGAGGACATAGGGTGAAACTTACCATTTTAACTTTTAAAGTCAATGTCAAGGGATCACAGAAATGGCTTAGTAGTTAACAATGTTCACTGCTCTTTTAGGGTACATTGAGTTTTCAGCACCCACATCAGGCAGCTCACAACATTTTGTTATTCTGGCTTCAGCACAAATCCATGCTCTGGCCTGTACACACACACACACACACACACACACACACACACACACACACACACACACACAGAAGTAAAAATGAATCTAAGAGAATAAATGGAAGGAAGGAAGATGATCTGAAATAATAGACATAATAAGCCTTCTTTCAGAATGGTCGTAGCTTTGAATGTGCTCTTTTCCTTTATGGAAAAATAATGAGCCAATGTGTATACTTAAACTCCAGTTTCCAAGAAAAATCAAAGAGATTGTCAATGGACTAATTTTTCAAATACTGACTGTCAGTGGGAGGTGAATAGATATGTATCATCATGTTCCAACAAACTAGGTAAGGATATCTAATCAAAAGAGAATTAAAAATTGAACAAAGAAAATATGCGTGACCTTATATTGTGGCCAATAGCAGCACTGACTGATTGAAAGCCTTTTCATAAACATGATAGACAAAGAATATATTAATATAAAATAATTGAGAGAGTTACAAATGAATCCCCATGCTATACCAAACATATTCTTGACAGTTTGGTTTAAAAAATAGAAAGGGAATAATTAATAATTACAATGCAAAGTTAGAATAACTAACACAAAAGGCATTTGTAAAAGTCTTATGAAAACCTACTACTGTAAAATCTTCCTGAAACACACACATACACACATAAATAAAATAAATTTTATTCAGAGACAAAGAATATCAACAGTAGTAGGTAGGAAAAATTTTTGAGTCATTAGCCAAAGTGGCTCCAGAGGTCTCCCAGACACTGCAGTTTATAGCAAACACCTCCACAACTTGATAGCAAGATACTATTATTGATGAAACACCATACTTAATTATGACATAGAACATGGAGAAATCTAGCTAAAATAAATCTCACTCACCCATAACCTTTCAGGTTCAAATGCAACCTGTCTATAAGATATGCCCACTGGTGTAAGGGCAGCACAATTACAATTATTAGGAGAATAGCTAACCTCTTTTTGATTTTTTAAGATCTATTCTATGAGACAGAACCATATCAAATTTGTTAAAGAGGTCAAGAACATGAGACAAGATAGAACATGGGCCTTAAGGGAAAATTTACTATTATTTTATTAAAAGAAAAAAGAAAATGACTCATAGTGACATATTGTTATACCCAGATAACATCAATTCTTTCAATTAACCCTTGTCATAAAAGTTACTTCTTGTAGTAGCCAGTATTTAATAATGAAATCCTGTTCTAGCTCAGATTCCTCTAAGATCAAAATCTTCCATCTATCAGGGAAACTCCATAACAAATGTAAAGAACTCAAAATACCTATACAAAGTCCCTGAAACTTATAAGATTCAATAGGACCCTACCTTCCCAAGAGTAGACAGGGACTGGTGAGTCAGTCTTATAGGAGCCAAGCTAAAAGAGAACTCCCAGTGCAGCTAAGCATCCTGAAAGAGAAGAAAGGAGCCATGTGTCCTGAAATAAGTTCAGAACTGAGTCTCCTAAAAAGAATGTATTGAGCCTGTTTATCTGCCTGCAGGCTGTAGAGTGAGCTCCAGGTTATCAGCTTTTGGGATCCATATCTCACACACAAAGGGGTGGGTTTTAGTAATTCAGCCATTTTTGAGCCATTTGCTCTTGTAAGTTACCTCTCACCCAGTAAAACTCATTGGATCATCTTGACAAACTTTGATTTTGGTCTACTGTGACCTCCCAGTCTAGAAGGATGTCTCCCACAAAAACCTGCCCTATTGACCTGGACAACATACCCAACGTAACATTCTTCAGAGTTTTTAGTTTTTAATGGCTTACCCCCTTCTCCCCTCAAGGTAAAGAAATCTGTGCTGAAGATAAAACTGTAAGATTGTAAGAGTCATAGGTAGCACACTATTTTAGGAAAATGAATTTTCCAGACACAAGAGAACAGAAGTACATATGAGTTTGCAGACTTTGACAGTGGGCAGACATTCATGTCCCACAAGCCAGTTCCCAAATAACCACATTGAGATATAGTACTAATCTTTAATGCTCATCCAATAGCTTAGATTTGTTACTAACTAGTTCTTATATTTTAAATTAGCCTATTTCCATTCCTTGTTGCCATGTGGCTCATGCCTTATTACCTAATTTTTATATTCATCCTGCTTCCTCTGTGTCTGGCTGGTGACTCTTAAGACTACTCCTTTCTTCTTTACAGTGCCCTCCATCTCTTACTCTACTACCCAGTCCCTTCGCCCAGCTATAGGACAGCTCTTAACTAACCAATGAGACTAAAGCATATTTACAGTGTACAAAATCTGTTCCACAGCACTAGACCTGCAAAAGTTTAACATAGATTGTATAGCTCTGAGAGAAAAGGTTTCCCCAATGTTGCTGATCTGAAGAGAAAGTATCTCTACATTTAGAAGCCAAGTAATGCCACAAAGTCATACCATACAAATCTCATACAAGATAAGTATTGGGAAAGACACAGGAGTGTCACTACATCTGCCCAGGAAAGAAGCAGGAAAGAACTGAGCAGGAGGCAGGACTTAGACAGTGTCTCTCAGGGGGCAGAGATTTATAGAGTAGAGATTTCCAGGATGAGGACTGGAGGGATTTCAAATCCTTAGTTACGATGAGAACCACAATTGTTTGGTTTTCAAGCTCAGAGACTGCTGTATTTTCAAAACTCAGAAGTGAGCTAAGACTTTTTTCTTTATACTACTTTCAAACCTTACAAAACTCTCATAATGAAGACAATAAATGTACACAGAATCCCACCCTTAGCTAGAATATATGTGCAAATAATTGCTGCTGAAGGTTGCAAGATCAGTATTCTCTAATGGAGCAACATTGGGTTTATCAACAAAACCCCAGAGCCAACCCCATGCCAGGAGTAGATGTCAATACAAACTGGGCTCCATGTCTTTTAGTGCCTTTTTTCTTTCTGTTTTTCTTTGTTTTTGTTTTGTTTAAGATAAGGAAAGAACATAATTTGCTATATAGGAATGACAGAGGATTTGGAAGCAGTAGAGGATTGGGAACAATATCCTAGAAATATATGAATTTATAAAATTTTCAAAGAAATCTAAAAATTAAAATACAGTGAGTATATAATTGATGACTACAATGTTTCATGAAGACAAGTCTGAGGTAAAATACTTATCTGGACACAAAACTGAGTCACTTTTAAAAACTATGCTGCATGTAACAAAGTTATATTTCTTAAAATAGTTTCTTGCTTATGTATATATATGTGTATATATATAATTATGTGTTTCCTTGCAGAAACACATAATTACACATCAGATGAAGTTAATCAACAGTGTAAACTTGTTCAAGGGTATATATTTCTCACTTATTACTGGAGCTGGTGGTTAGCGAAATGAAGTGTATGTGTTTGTGTATGTGTGTGAGAACCAAATTTCATACCACAGACTCCCAAAATCAAAAAGTGGAATTTCAGATGGAGCAGTTACTTTTACATAACCCATTAATTGCTTTAGCTTTCTTCATATATCCAGATGTGCACATAAAAAATTGTTGGAGAACATATAACATTTCTGTTCTGAAATGGTTCTCAATGTGGCAAATATAGGCATTAATTTTCCCAGGGGAAAGGTTATCTAACTTTAACTTAAATAGATGTATGTTGAAGTTTTAGATTTGGTTAAAACTTGATTTTTCTTAATCTCATTCTTGTACTGGACCTTCCTTCTCTCTTCTCAGGAAGTTTTAATGGCATCTCAGTCCCCCAAAATGTGTGTAGAACACTCTGCTTTTCACATTACCACACTCAATGTGTCCTTGAATTCCCTGGGGTTCACAGAATTATTCAACCACAATGCAAAAATCTTGTGTGATGTAGCTGGACGAATACTTAGAAACACCGGTAATAAAAATTGTAATATACAGTCTTTCACAATGTATTTAAATAACCTTTTAATTGAAATGTTCTGCCATTAGGACTCAAGAACTTGCATTTCATTTATAAGTTGTTTAACTTCCATTTGTCCTTTACTTCATCCCACATAAGAGGTGAAGGCGCAAACCCTGTGTAGCATAAGAATTATGTTTTTTTTTTTTCTTTTTTAGAGAATGCTAGGCCCTGGGGTTGACTCTCTGGGTTTTTCTGTGTATGTGTGCTAAACTTGTTATTGGTGACTCCCTCTCTACTCCAAAGAAGAACTGCTAACAAAGTGTCACATAAATTTAACATACATCTGTTTGTTTATTTATTTATTTATTTATTTATTTATTTATTTATTAAAAATGTCCACTGCCTGCCCTCCTCCCATTTCCGTCCCACTCCTCCCACTCCCCCACCCGTTCCTCTCCAGTCCTCAGAGCAGTCAGGGTTCCCTGCCCTGTGGGAAGTCCAAGGTCCTCCCCCTCCATCCAGGTCTAGGAAGGTGAGCATCCAAACAGACTAGGCTCCCACAAGGCCAGTCCATGCAGTAGAATCAAAATTCAGTGCCATTGTCATTTGCTTCTCAGTCACTCCTCATTGTCAGCCAAATTCAGAGAGTCCAGTTTGATCACATGCTCCATCAGTCCCAGTCCAGCTGGCCTTGGTGAGCTTTCATTAGATAAGTCCTCTCGTCTCAGTGGGTGGGTGCACCCCTCACGGTCCTGACATTTTTGCTCATGTTCTCCCTCCTTCTGCTCCTCATTTGGACCTTGGAAGCTCAGTCCAGTGCTCCATTGTGGGTCTGTGTCTCTATCTCTATCCATTGCCGGATGAAGGTTTTTTGGTTATACGCAAGATATTCATCAGTGTGGCTATAGGATAATGCCAGTTCAGGCACCTTTTCCTCTGCTGCCCAAGGAACAAGCTGGGGACTTCTCCTTGGACACTTGGGAACCCCTCTAGAGAGTCAAGTCTCTTGTCAACCCTAAAATGGCTCCCTTAACTAAGATATCTACTTACCTGCTCCCATATCCACCCTTCCTCCATCCCAACCATCCCATTCCCCCATCTCCCCAATTCTCCCTTTCTCCCATCTCTCTCCCCATCTCCCCTTACCCCTACCTTACTCCCACCCCCATGCTCCCAACTTTTGCTCGGCAAGCTTGTCTACTTCCAATATCCAGGAGGATAACTATATGTTTTTCTTTGGGTTAACCTTCTTATTTAGCTTCTCTAGGACCTGTTTTTAAGGTAATCTTTGGAGAGATGTAACATTTTCTCTGTAGAGAGGGTGGCACACTTCATGTTTGAAGGAGCATGTTTACTAAATATGAAATTATAATAAATTTGTTCAGAGTGAACTTTAAAACACTTAGAGCTGTGCAGTTATGTGCCTTGTTCTTTAGTCTAATATCAGTAGCTCTACTACTGTGAGAAAAGAAGAGAGAAATATTGACAATGCATCCATTTCACTGAAATTTATAAGTTTCCAGTTTCACCATTTTGAGAGTTCCCACTTGTCTAATAAGTGAAAAGAGCAGCTTCTTGAAGGAGAGAGGAAGAGGGGACCTATTAAAAAGATTCTCCTGGATTTCTCAGGCAGGAGACTACTTTCATGAACAACATTGTGGCAAGCTAAGTGCAAATGAATCAGGCCATATGGATTAAATTTCCCTTAAAGTATATATGGCTTTGTAAATCATGAGAAGAGGGGGAACGAAAAAATGCACTTTAACTTTGCCAAACCCAAGACATTTGAACAATTGCTCAGGAAAAGATGCCAAAGCCACATTTCCCCCTTTAAATCCACCTAATACAAGAAGAAACACTCTGATCTTGTGCAGGCAGTGGTTCCTCTCGTGTAACTCAGGGGTCTTCTGAAATTTCCTCCTGACTTCCTTGGAATAATCTTTCAGAAAACTTGGCTAAAACATTGCTGTGAGTTCTGCACTTGTGTGATTAAGGAAAACACTGAAAAAAAAATGTGCTCTGCAAATAAGAAAGCACAAAGTTTTAGAATTTTAGTTAAATAGGAACCAATGACTTTTTTCACTGAACTATATTCAAATATTATCCTCAACAACTTCATGGAAAATAAATGCTCTGGATTAAAAACAGTCTGATTACAGAGCTCTAACTGTTCTGAAGACTGTATTGTTTTCCTTGTATAATGAATCTATCTAGTAGAACTTTTTACTATCTAGTAGAACTTTTTACTATGTTTAAAATTATTTTTATAATAATTTTATATTATAAATAAAGCAAACAATTTTAAAAGTAATCAGAGTTTCTAACTAAACTATAAGGGAAAGTTTTTTAAAGGCATCTCTCTATTCTTGACACTTTCAAGCTTATTTTTCCATAATTTTCCTAAGTATACAAAATATTTTAATGATACATATGTGGCATATATTTTTTGTTGAATGTTCCAATTATTTTTAGAAATATGGAGTATTGCTTTTGTTGACACTTATCATTACCCCATTAAATGATGTGCATACTTTTTAATTTGAATTTTCCCTTCAACTTGATTCTTCACTCTAAAATACTTTCAATTTTTACTTTTTAATATTTGAGATTATGATTATATTTTCACTTTCACTTTCCTCCTTCCAAATTTTTTATACCCCTCCTCACCACATTTCAAACTCATAACCTCTTTTGTCATTGTTATTTTGCAATCATGTCTATATTCTTAAATATCACCTGCTCAGATCATATAATGCTCCTTCTTTATATCTTCTAATTAGCTGATACAATAGTATTATCCAACCTGTACTCATGGTTGATATGTTGTATATTATTGAATAGATATACAAGAATATTGTCATTTTCAGAATGGAGAACCTGTGATTAAGAATCTTCCCTCCTTGAGTCAGTGCTAGAGCTAGACTTGCCAGGCTTGGTCCTGTTTTAGCAAACACATTTTTTACAAGAAAATGATGAAAAAGCCCGGGTTAAAACCGGTCTCGCTGAACATAGTGGACAATGAGGACTCCTGAGACCTCAAGAACAATGGTAATGGGGTTTTGATCTCACTGTACCTATTGGTTTCGTGGGAGCCTAGGCAGTTTCGTGGATGCTAACCTTACTAGACCTGGATGGAGGTGGGTGGTCCTTGGACTTCCCACAGGGCAGGGAACCCTGATTGCTCTTTGGGCTGACGAGGGAGGGGGACTTGATTAGGGGAGGGGGAGAAAAAGGGGAGGCAGCGGTGGGGAAGAGAAAGAAATCTTTAAGAAAGAAAGAAAGAAAGAAAGAAAGAAAGAAAGAAAGAAAGAAAGAAAGAAAGAAAGAAAGAAAGAAAGAAAGAAAATGATGAGCATTCCTGCCCCCATATCTCGTTACACTTAGAGGGTCTCCTAACCACTATCTAGTCTGTCAGAGTGAGCCAGAATCTTAACACCTTTGTTCATTTGTTTTAATACATATGTTACTCCACCTGAGAACATCTTTGGTTTACTCTTGTGATCAAATTGTATAAGCTGGGATTTATGAATGCCTTTCTCATTAGAGAACCAAAACTGTGAATAGAATTTTAGTTTGTTTGATGTACTAAGTAGGAAGATTGATATTAACTTGTAAACCACAGACAAAATTTTGTAGAACCAAAAAAGAGTGACGGAGAGGAGACACATCCATAGGTAAAAACAGGGATGAATGCACATATCTTACTATTCTCCTAAGACGTGAGTCTGTCTTTGATTTTCAGTATCTTCTGATGGTCACTTTCGGTGACAACACTTCTGTGTGTAAAACACTGCAGATCCTGAATCTACCCTTTCTTGCAGCGTAAACAGTCTGTGCCCTTCTGGTTGTACCCTTTTATCCAAAAATCAAGGTAGCATTGGTTCTCGCTCGTCTGGGGCTTTCAATTTTATTTTGTTTTCCCAATATATTTTAAATAGGCTGATCTGTATCAGGGTGTATGCTAAAATTAATAGATGATGTAAACTTATGAGAATAGTTGACAGCATGATTTAACCAATGCTTTGTAATTCACACTGATTTTAATCAAAATGATTAAAGAAATAATAGCAATGCTCTTTTTTCTAGAATTTATAATATGTAATTAAAATGATTCTTCCCATGGATTAATATTTTAACTATATAATATTACACTGTGACATGTTTTGTCATATTCATTTCCCACTACCCACTCTGTTCATAATGACTTTGGGTTCCAAATGTCCCTTTGTGGGGATCATTTAAGAACATCAGAAAGCATAGATATTTACATCATAAGCAGCAAAATTACAGTTATGAAGTGGCAATGAAAAAATGTTTTGGTTAGAGGTCACTACAACATGAGGAGCTGTAGTAAATGACTGAATCATTGGGTGGATTGAGAACCACTGCTTCAGAGGAAGGAGACAGCACAATGTTAGAATTGTTACAGTCACCAGAATTACAAGGATACTGTTTGCACTAAAAGTTTTTGAACTTTCAAGAATAGTGCATAAAACCATTCATCATATTTCAAAACTCTTTAAAGTATTTAGCATGACTTTCAGCCTCATATTCTTCTAATTTCATGTATTATCAAATAGTTGCATTTTAAAAATACTTAACACTGAAGAATTTTGATTGAGATATTTAGCTACATGAAGAGCTATATGCAGCTAAATGCATCTTATATGAGGTATAGTGTACATATATACCAGGATTATTCATAACTCATGAACCACATGTATTCTGAATGTATTCTGAACATTATTTTTGGTCTACTTTCAGGTTTTGTGAACATGGGCTCAACTTATTTTTACCTCAGCCTATACAAATCTACATCAAAATATATGATACCTATAGTAGAATCTGCTATTAATTAACAGCCTTTACTGATAAACAGTTACACAAATAAGAGCTACTTCATCTTTGGAGTACCTATTGAGAGACTATTATATTATCACAGTATTGTGCTAAAAACTTTATCCATCATTATATCCTAGAAGACAACATCTAAGAGGAATATTACGTAGGTAGCTATTAAGTGTACTGTGTAAGAGAGGGGGAAACTCTAACTCATAATTGGTGCACAATGATAAATTAGTTCTTGAAGTTAGATTATGAGCAAAATATGTAAATATCCAATAAATAAATACTGAAGAGCTTTTAATTAAGTGTAGTTAGTAAGTCAAACTAGATGGACTAGCTATCAACATATTTATGAAAGGATGAATATAAGGGAAACAGCAAGATTGGAATTGGAATTGTCCTAATCAAGTGTTAGCATGTGCATATTCCTACAAACCCTGAGGAAAAACATACTGAAATGGTATGGGAGAATTGTATGTATTCTATCAATCATGTTATAAATAAATGCTGATTGGCCAGGTAGGTAATATAGGTGGGAAAACAAGACAGGAAGTAGAAATGATATAATGAGAACAGGAGGATTCTGGGAAGAAGGAAGTTGATTCCTCCCACTCCTTCCCAGAGCACTGAAGCAGCAGGATGTAATCTGCCCCACTGAAAAAAGATACTGAGCCACATGGCTAACATAGATCAGAAAAATGGGTTAATCAAGATGTGAGAGTTAGCCAGTGAGAGGCTAGAGCTAATGGGCCAATCAGCTTTATAATTCATGGAGACCTATGTGTGATTTTCTTTGGTGCTAAACAGTTGTGGGAAACCGGGCAGGACAGAAACACAAACAAGCCAGATCCTTTATGTTACACTGAAAAAATCTACTTGAGAGAATAGATGATTTGACAAGTGAAGAACTTTTGGGGTATTCTTGAAGATGCACCTACAATTTGTTAGGAGGAAATTGTTAAAACAGTTAATAAAGACAAAATTGTCATAATTGTTGAACCAGAATACTTACCTATTGAAGCATCTGATCTGTCCCTTATTTCAACTTGGCATGTCATCCCAACATAATGTTTAATACATATAAATTTGTTATGAAGATTTATTTATAAAGATAAATTTTGGGTTTGATAACTCTTAAATTTGTAGTTTATCTGACACTGTATAATACAAATAGTGTTTAGAGTAGATTATCTAGGTTAATAATGTTTGCTTGGCATTATAACACCCATTTCTCGCCATTGATCCTCTAACCATTTCATCTAATACAAGACATAAGATGATTTTCACATTTTGGTTATTGTGAAAACTGCTGATACACCTATAAAAGTGATGCTTCTTTGACATATTGGTTTCTGTTATCCTCAAAGACTTTACTCTAAACAAATTGAGCCACTCTGAGAAAAGCAGATCTACCATTGTTACTCTTATATGCTTCTGTTAAAAGGGCCAAATCCACAAGAACAGAACAGTTGTTACCAGGAGCTGAAAGGACTAAATATAAGGACTTGTTTAAAGGGAAGAAATTTCAGCTATGAAAATTGAAACTCTACACGGTCATAGTGCGTACTCTAGGTAGCTACTTTATGGGATGCACGCTATATTATTGGTAGACTTGGTTTTGTGTATATTCTTAATATAATATCTAAGAGTTCAAATAGGTGCTCATGTAACAATACAAAAATAATATTGCAATAAATAAATAGTATATAGTGTTTCTGTAAAGATAATGAAGCACACAGCCAATGAATCATCATGTTCGATGTATGAGACATCCTCATTTGTGTTCCTCAGATGAAAAGCATATGATTTATATTTTATTTCTGTTTCTTTTATAAGCACTTTAACATATGAGTTTTTTGACATGGATATGTTTAGTATTTTCTAACATTAATGGTCATCATCTTCAATACTAGTTACTAAAACATTAAGATTAATTCTTATTTTATAATTCCTTCCATCCCTTTTCAAGTTCACAGAAGTTCAAGGTGATATTTGCTTTGATTTAATCTGTGAGGTTGTGGAACAAAATAAAGAATTTAGGCAAATGAGCTGTATCAGGTGTGAAGGATAAGTGTAGAAAGCCAAATATTTACTTTAGTCTTTAAGAAAAAGAAAACATTTTATTCACTAATTTTTTTAATAAAAGTAATGGAATGCTTCAGCTATGAATTAGTGTTAGTCAAATTCAGATTTTGCTGCAATACACTCTTAGATATGAATACATACCCATATAGATATTATAAATACAAACAAATATTCATATATTAAAATTTAGAAAATACTAAAGTTGTTTACCAACATAGGAAACATAAAAATGGTGAAATTATTATGTAAAGTTGCAGCTTTTAAAACTAATTTGAATGATTCAACTTTGGATTTTAAAAATAAAATATAATTGCCTTCTCAAATGCTACCTGTTTAGCTAGAGTTATAATGTCTTTGATTTTATGCTGATTCAGATAGTTGATTTTTCTGTAAAGATTAAGTTTAGATGGAAAGGAAATGGGAGACAGAAAGCCCAAAGAGATAAGAATAATGTAAGAAAGACCCCATTTATATGAGCCCAAATGGAAAGGGATATGTTAATTATAGTTGGCATGGAAAAAAGAAAAAAGATGAGCGTTTCCTTATGTATATAGAAACTTTTCAATCTTTACTGGATTTCTGAAATGAAAACCAGACTACCTAAAGTACTCGAATAAAGTACCCATAGAAAAGCAACTGTAGGGAGACTGTATTTGTTCTGACTTACAATTGAGATCCAATCCATCATTGGGGAAGACATGACAGCAGGCAGGGAAGATATGGTGGCAGGAGTAGGAGTTTGGTTGGACACATCACCTCCTGACTAAGGAAACACAGAGCAATAAATGATTAGCTCAGCACACTTTCTCTAGGAGTAAGATCCAGCATTCCATACCAGGGATGTTGCCAGTCATACTGGAAAGATATTCTAACCTCAATGAAGTTAATCAAGATCATCTCCTACTCACATACCTAGAGTCTATATTCCAGGGAATCCAGATTCTATTAGGAATAGGTGATTAGTGATATATAGGAATTATCTTAGTCATTGTTATAACGCTGTAAATAGATGCCACAACCACAACAATTATTATAAAAGAAAGCAATTAATAGGGACTTACTTACAATTTTAGTAGTTTAGTCAATTATCATCGTGGAAAAAGAACTATCATCATCACAAGGAGCATGATGGCACACAGCCAGACATGGTGCTGGAGAAGCAGCTAAGAGTTCTACAAACAACAAGAAGATAGAACTACACGGCCTGGCTTGGGCTATTGAAACTTCAAATCACATCATTGAGGATATACTTCCTCCAAAAGGCCATCCCTCCTCCAAAGGTCACATTCCTAATCTTTCTCAATTTGTGCCTCTCCCTGATGACTTAGTATTCAAATATATTAGTCTTTGGGAGCAATTCTTAATCAAACACCACAGAAACATATCCAAAGAAATGGTGAATATGAAAGTGAAGTTAATAGGTACAGATAATATGCTGAAAGTACAATCTAAAAATAGGAAAGAAAATCAACACAATGGTACAATGTAATAATAGTTACATGGTATAAATTCTACCAATAAACAATATAGTTAAGAGCAATACACAGATTCTAATTTTACTTCACATGAAACTATTTAAGTAAGATTATTGATATTATTGTGAATTTACATTTAGTCACAAAATGTGTAGCTTTTCATATATGAATAAAATATTTTTTAAAACTTAGTGAAGATATACATATGTATGTTAAAAAGGTACACTTTATAACAAGCTCTTTCTGCTTTTGTTATGGTTCTTATTGTCAGAGCAGGAATGTCACTATACATATATTTTATACTATAAGATTTTAGTAATTAAATAAAATAATAGATGCCATGACAATTATTTTAAAAGTTAAACTCATCCAGGATTGAGAAATAGTACAAAACTCCAACCTTACAGGGTAACACTCAAGCTGATTAATATCATATTTTCTCCCACAAGTGGAATCATGTCATTATAATTCAAGATACTGATGAAGAAGTAATAGCTAGAGTGAAATTTCTGACAACTGGCAATACAGTCAGATCTTATAGATCATTTCTGTTATGTTTTGTCAAAGAATCTTAAATTTTCCCTATCTTAAATTTCACAAACACAAATAATAGATCTCTTTCCATATTCTCTGTAATAACATTTGCAGTAAATTTAATTTATAACAGTGTATCAAGTATCCAGTGCTGCACTGTCATTGAGATTATTGAAATGATAGTTCTGCTAGATAATCTATCAATCCAAATGGCAGAACTTGGGACCAATCTCGTCTATATTAAAATTACCTCCCCTGTAAGAAACCTATAATTCTTTTTCTTCCTTTCACAACTTTGCCTCTGTTTTCAGTTTTATGAATAATTGCTTTGGTACTGATCAAAAACAAACTCTAGTATGCTATATATACTATCATTGATCACTATGTGCACTAATGTATGAATAAAAATATGTTTATGCTTCAGAATAAAACTGACATCTCTGTAATAAGACATCATGCAGGATCTACTACATTGCTTTCCTTCTACCTGGGGAGGGAGATAACATAGGTTTATAAAGCTCAGAATCTGGGCCAAACTATAAAACACTGTGAGCTGCAGGCCTAACATTCTTTCAGTAACTTGTACTCCAGCTTCTTTATATGATATAGCAGAGGTCTTGCTATCAATCAGTGCTTTGTCTCTGAAGGAGGATTCAGAGCAACAGATGACCTGTTCATTTCATTGTTCATGCATTCATAAAATGATATGTATCTTTTATTTTTATTGAGTGCTTAAAGATAGGATAATACAAAATTTTTAAAAAATGATTTTCTGCTAATTTTAAAGTGATAGCTGGTTTTGGGCTCCAGAAATTGGATTTTCTATTTCTTTCCTCTGCATAAGCCTTAGTGTTATTCATTCTTACAAATTGTTACCGAGGTCAGAATATGCACCTGCATTCCCTACCTGGAATTTCTTTTCAGAATACTTTGAAGTTCTAGTAAACTCAAACAAAAATTAAAATAAAGCAGCAAAACTTACTCCATATAAGTCTTATTAGAAACAAAAACAAGTAAGCAAAACAAACAAAAAATTGACGGCCCACTGAAAATTGTAAGGTTTTCAAAGACCGCATCAATAAACATGCTAACTTGCAATAAGCATACTAACTTAAATCCCTGTGGTGGTGGTGCACACCTTTAATCCCAACGCTCTGGAGGTAGAGGCAGGCAGATCTCTGTGAGTTCGAAGCCAGCCTGGTCTACACAGAGAATTCCAGGACAAGCATCAATTCACAGAGAAACCCGTCTTGAAAAACCAAAGGGAGAACAAAACAAACAAAAAATCCCCACAAAACAAAACAAAACAAAACATTCTAACTTGGAAGGGAAAAGCACTAGAGGCCTCAACCATAGACAAAGAACTACAGGCAACTAAGGAATGCTGCTAACAGGAGAACGTTTTTCCCAGGGAAGAACATAACAACTGGTTATTCAATACTAAATGTACAGCTTGTAAAACATATACACACAAGTAACATTATACAAAGGACTGAGGTTATAATTACTTAGGAATATGTACACACACATATAGATATATGTGCATACACATACACACACTCACAAACACACATATACATGTAACATCAGTTAAAGAAAATTAGTCCATTATTTTGAAAGAAAATTATGAATTTCCTCTGTGTCTGTGGTTATGTCTCCCTTTTCATTTCTGATCTTGTTAATTTGTGTATTCTCTCTCCGCCGTTTGATTAGTTTGGATAGGGGTTTATCAATCTTGTTGATTTTCTCCAAGAACCAGCTTTTTGTTTCATTGGTACTACTCAGCGGTAAAAAAACAATGACTTTGCGAACTTTGCATGCAAATGGATGGAAATAGAAAACAATATCCTGAGTGAGGTATCCTAGTCCCAAAAAGACGAACATGGGATGTACTCACTCATAATTGGTTTCTAGACATAAATAAAGGACATTGAGCATATAATTCGTGATCCTAGAGAAGCTAAACAAGAAGGTGAACCCAAAGAAAAACATACAGTCAACCGCCTGGATATGGGAAGTAGACAAGATTGCAGGGCAAAACCTGGGAACTTGGGGATGAGGTGGCATGAGCTAAGGAGAAATGGGGTGAGAAACGTGAGAAGGGGAAAAGGGGGGAAGCTTGGGGGAATGGGATGGTTGAGATGGAGGAAGGGTGGATATGGGAGCAGGGAAGAAGATATCATAATTAAGGGAGCCATTTTAGGGTTGGCAAGAGACTTGGCTATAGAGGGGTTCCCAGGTGTCCAACGAGATGTCCCCAGCTAGTACCTTGAGAAACTGAGGAGAGGGAACCTGAAATGACCCTATCCTATAGCCATACTGATGAATATCTTGCATATCACCTTAGAACCTTCATCTGGCAATGGATCGAGACAGAGACCCAAATAGGAGCACCGGACTGAGCTCTTAAGATCCAAATGAGGAGCAGAAGGAGGGAGAACATGCGCAAGGAAGTCAGGACCACGAGGGGTGCACCCACCCACTGTAACTGACCTATTGGGAGCTCACCAAGGCCAGCAGGACTGGGATTGAATAAGCATGGGATGAAACCGGATTTTCTGAACGTGGCTGACAATGAAAGCTGATGAGAAGCCAAGGACATGGCACTAGGTTTCGATCCTAATACATGAACTGGCTTTGTGGGAGCCTATCCTGTTTGGATGCTCACCTTCCTGGTCCTGGATAGAAGTGAGAGGACCTTGAACTTCCCACAGGGAAGTTCATTCTTCATTCTCTTCATTCTCGAGATGGAGGGGGAATGGGGGGGGGGAGGGGGCGATGTGTGCGAGGAGGGGGAGGGAAATGGGAAATTTTTTTTTGCAACAAGTAAAAAAAATAAAATAAACAAAATTAAAAAAATTATGAGGTTTGGTGTGGGTTTGGAGGAAAGAAACAAAAGGGGAAAATGTAATTTTATTTTGATCTTTAAAAAAAACAATTATTTTTAAAAGGGTTTTCAAACATCATGGTTTAAATAAAACATGAGGGTCATTTAAAATTAGTGAATTTAGGAAACTGCAGTAGCAATGCCAGTGTGCTTTTAGACATGCCAATACAAGAGTTCCTACTCTTGTTATGGGAAAGTTACAGACGAAGAAGGCTCTGAAGTGTTCTGAGTAACTTGTATGCTATACCACAGCACCTGTAGCTGGGTCTACAAACACTGCATAGTAGTTCCTTTGGACAATAAAACAAAACATATGTTTGTGGGTGTTGGTGCTTATCAAAGAAACAGATTGCCATTTAATCTTACAGGTTTTTTTTTTTTTAAGCAACTTATTATGTTGTAAGAAAGATTTCATCTAGAAGAAAGATTCATAAATATCTTATTAGGTCAGGGGCTGTCTCCAGCTCTGCACAGAGTAGAAAAGAATATGCTAACCATGAATTTCAGCCATTGCCATTTGTATGTGCAGGGTGGTGTTGCTGAAAACTGTTAAGCAAAATTTTATTTGCCCTACACAGAAAAAAAGATAGAATCAACTACCTAAAGAGACGACTGTCTTCTGTTTTAGCACACTAATTATATTCTTCAAATAGATAATTAATGGTAAAAAATAAAAAAAATAAAAAAAAATTAAAAGGTCTACTTTTCAATATCTTTCAAATAGTAAACTTTTTAGGAGTAGTACTATATATGTATGGTATATGAACATTCAATAAGAACACCATATGTCATCCATTTTTAAATTTTTTTGTTTGGATTTTCGAGACAGACTTTCTCTGTAATTTTTGGTTCCTGTCCTGGAACTAGCTGGAACTAGACCAGGCTGGCCTCGAACTCACAGAGATCTGCCTGCCTCTGCCTTCCGAGTGCTGGGATTAAAAGCGTGCACCACCACCGCATGGCTCCATTTTTAAATTGACAGACATTAAAATTTGATTTTGTTTTGCTTTCTGCTTTTATAAAATTTATCACCATACATTTATGCAAAATCAGCTCCACGTCCCTCAAAGCCCTGAGTTTCATCACCCCAAGTCCACCATTGATCTCTTATAGACTCCCACTTGGAAACATGTCTTTGTTATCAATCTTTACAACAATATTTTTAAACCTGGGTGCTAGAAGATGAATTTTATTCATGGAACACCTGGTTATTGGCATTGTGGCCTGCATAAAATATTCAAGAAGTGTCAAATCAATGTGCTTCGCAAACTGTGCTGTGGGAGAACCTGTGCCTTCCAGACTTACGTGGAGTGAATTTGTCAAGCCTGGGGCTTGGTTCACCTTCTAGTAGTTTAATAACATGTAAAACATACATGTTCTTGCTATAAATAATTTCTCACAATACATTAGAATTGTATTAATGATGCACATACCTCTATGTATAGCCATATGAAGCTTCTAAAAAGGAGTCAGAAGCTGAAAGAAGGACAGAAAAACAGAAAACATCACATTACTGGTGCCCATCGTTCCTCCATAAGGAAAAAAATGTTGTTTTTTTCTTAGTTTGTCATCTGGAGTAGGAATTTGAGAGCAGCTTACTGTAGTGATGAGGCAAGCAGGCCTGCTTTTCGTCCTGCTCGGCTTCTGCACAGCTAGCTTAACACCCGAAATAACAACATACAAATCGTATTTATTTAAGCAATGCCTGGCCCATTATCTCCAGTCCCTTATTGGCTAACTATCACCTATTGACCTAACCCATTTCTAATATCTGTATTGCCACTTGACTATGGCTTACCGGCATGAGTCAAACCAATGTCCATTTGTGTAGGAGAAGCATGGCATCTGTCTGACTCTGCTTTCTTCCTCCCAGAATTCTTTTCTGTCTTCTCCACCCACCTAAGCGCTGACCTATCAAAAGGCCAAGGCAGTTCCTTTACTGACCAATAAATGTAACACATGAGTTTCATCATAGTATAGGAACATGTAAAGATATTATTTATTAAAGATCTCCTACATCAGTTTACAAAACAAAACTGATCTTTTTATGATTCAACAACTTTAACCATGCTTCCATGAGGGTTGTTTTATCTCCTGAATGTGGGCGTTCTGCTTTTAATCACAGGGTCTTGAATGTCTTTTCTAAAACTTATGGCTGTTTCAACATTATTTGCTTCTTTAAATTGCTTGGTTTCTGGCAGATTATCTAGCTAAATATACCTGTTTCTGTATTTACTTTGTTTAAATACAGAAAAGCAAAGCTTTTTCGTTTTTGTTTTTGTTTTTTGAGACTGGGTTTCTCTGTGGTTTTGGAGCATGTCCTGGAACTAGCTCTTGTAGACCAGTTTGGTTTCGAACTCACAGAGATCCGCCTGCCTCTGCCTCCCAAATGCTGGGATTAAAGGCGTGCGCCACCACTGCCCAGCAAAAAGAGCAAAGCTTAAGGTCTGAGTGATCCATTTCAGCAGGGGATTGATATGTTGAGTTCTTGACTTAACTCCTGGAACCCATAGTTGTTTCTAGAGCTACTTCCAATGTTTAGACTCCATGTATCTCATTAAGCTAAATACTATTTATTTTCTATTTTCCATTCGTAATATTCTTAAGCAAGGCACTTTGATGTTTTATTGGTGATTACATTTTAATTCAATAGTTATGAGATTATTATTTATAATTTTAAATAGTTTTCAGAATTTCTTATTTCTTCTAAGTGCTGGTTCTTAGATGACTTCTTTTTTTGTATTGATTTTTGTTGAGCTCTACATTTTTCTCTGCTCCCTTCCCTGACTCTCCCCTCCACTTCAACCCTCAACCAAAGTCCCTATGCTCCCAATTTACTCAGGAGATCTTGTCTTTTTCTACTTCCTATGTAGATTAGATCTATGTATGTATCTCTTAGGGTTTTCACTGTTGTCTAAGTTCTCTGGGATTGTGGTTTCTAGGCTGGTTTTCTTTGCTTTATGTTTAAAAACCACTTATGATGAATACATGTGATAATTGTCTTTCTCAGTCTCATTCAAAATAATGTTTTCTATCTCTATCCATTTGCCTGCAAAACTCAAAATGTCATTTTTTTCTGCTGTGTAGTTTTCCATTGTGTAAATGTATCACATTTTCCTTATCCATTCTTCGGTTGAAGGACATTTAAGTTGTTTTCAGGTTCTGGTTATGACAAACAATGCTGCTATGAACATAGTTGAGCAAATGTCCTTGTGGCACAATTGAGTATCCTTTGGATATATACCCAAAGTCTTGAGGAAGGTTGTTTCCTAATTTTCTGAGAATTTGTCACATTGACGTCCAAAGGGCTGTACCAGTTTTCATTCCCACCAGCAATGCAGGAGTATTCCCCTTACCCCGCAACCTCTCTAGTATAAGTTGTCATCAATGTTTTTGATCTTGGCCATTTATACAAGTGTAAGATGAAATCTCAGAGTTGTTTTGATTTGCATTTCTCTAATGACTAAGGATGTTGAACATTTCCTTAAGTATTTTTAAACCATTTTAGATTCCTCTGTTGAAAGTTCTCTGTTTAGGTCTGTACTCCATTTTTTTTTACTGGATTATGGTTTTTTTTTTTTTTGTGTGTGTGTGTGTGTGTGTGTCTAATTTCTTGAGTTCTTTGTATATTTTGGAGATCAGACCTCTGTCTGATAGGGGGTTAGTGAAGGCTGTTGTTTTGTCTTGTTGACCGTGTCCTTTGCTTTATAGAACCTTTTCAATTTCAGGAGGTCCCATTTATTAATTGTTTCACTCAGTTTTTGTACTACTATGTTTATATTTAGGAAGTGGTTCCCTATGCCAATGTGTTCAAGTGTACTTCCCACTTTTTCTTCTATAAGGTTCAGTGTGGCTGGCTTTATGTTGAGGTCTTTGATCCATTTGGACTTGAGTTTTGAGCATAGTGATAGATATGGGTCTATTTTCATTCACCTACATGTTGATATGCAGTCATGCCACACCATTTGTTAAATATGATTTCTTTTTTCCATTTGATATGGTTTGCTTCTTTGTCAAAATTCAGGTGTTTGAAGGTGTGTGGATTAATATCTTTTATTTGGTTCCATTAGTTCTTCTGTCTGTTTTTATGACAATACCAGGCTGCTTTCAGTACTGTAGCTCTGTAGTAGAGTTTGAAGTCAGGGATTGCGATATCTCCAGAAGTTCTTTTATTGTACAGGATTGTTTTGGCTATCCTTTTTTTTTTTCTTTGAAAAAAAAATTTCTGCCTCCTCCCTGCCTCCCATTTCCCTCCCCCCCACTCCTCTCACTCTCCCAGCACTTGTCTCCTCCTCCCCCACTCCTCTCCCGCTCCCCCTACTCCATCCCCCCTCCCTCTTGAGTCTGAAGAGCAGACCCAATTCCGGCACTGTGGGAAGTCCAAGGTCTTCCCCCCTCCATCCAGGTCCAGGAAGTTGAGCATCCAATCAGGCTAGGCTCCCACAAAGCCAGTTCATGTATTAGGATCGAAACCTAGTGCCACGTCCTTGGCTTCTCATCAGCCCCACTGTCACAGTGGGTTTGTGCACCCCTCACGGTCCTGACTTCCTTGCTCATGTTCTCGCTCCTTCTGCTCCTCATTTGGACCTTGAGAGCTCAGTCCGGTGCTCCAATGTGGGTCTCTGTCTCTACCTCCATCCATCGCCAGATGAAGGTTCTAAGGTGATATGCAAGATTTTCATCAGTATGGCTATAGGATAGGGTCATTTCAGGTTCCCTCTCCTCAGTTGCCCAAGGAACTAGCTGGGGATATCTCCCTGGACATCTGTGAGCCACTCTAGAGTCAAGTCTCTCGCCAACCCAAAGAGGGCTCCCTTAATTAGGATATATACTTCCCTGCTCCCATATCCACCTTTCCTTTATCCCAACCATCCCAATCCCCCAAACACCCCCCAACCACCCCTTCTCACAAATCTCACCCCATTTCCCCTTACCCCCAGCCCACCTCACCCCCGAGTTCCCAGTTTTTACCCGGCAATCATGTCTACTTCCCATATCCAGGCGGATGACTATATGTTTTTCTTTGGGTTCACCTTCTTATTTAGATTCTCTAGGATCACAAATTATAGGCTCAATGTCCTTGAGTCAAAAATAGGGGAGGGGCATTGTGATAAATGAGTGGCAGACGCCTCTGTCCACTCAGTCCCACCTGAGTGAGGCCTGGCTCGCTGCTTGAATCAGGCATCCAGCACCCCCATGGGAAAGTCCAAAATTGACAAAAATAAATGTAAATGTGTTCCTGGACCTTTACATGTACTCAAAACTGGGAACTCACTGAGAAAAAGCTGATCTTATTTTAGCAGAGGGTTCACGTGAGAAGAGCATTTTCCAACATGAGGCCCTGGGCCTGTAGGAAAAACAGCTCCCCCCACTCCCTTAAGGACGTCTAAATGTTAAGTATTTTCTTAAGATGCCAAACCTCTCCGCAGATGTAGATAATCCCAATCAGACCAAATCAGGTGGAATAAAAAGAGGCCCAGGAGACTGAGAGAAGGATCCTAAAGTCTTCCCCATCAGCCAGTCTAACGTAAACAATGGTGTCCAGCATCTATGAGAGACTGTGTCTTACAGAAGATAAAATACAGCCACCTTGAGGAATAATCCAATGTAAACTTCTGGCCTCTACAAATATTTATGTGAGTATGGACAAGTGCACACAAATACATACAAACAAATATGGATAAAGCATATGCATGCAACAAAACACACACATACACACATGTCACAAATATTTAGAATATTTTAATTCACAAATACTTATTAAAGCTATTATGTTTTCATCCTTGGCTTTTACCAGCATACCTGGTCCACACCCTAAGAAGATCATGAACCAACTACAAGAGTAGAGCAATGGCTTTATAACAAAGATAACCTTATTAAATTAAACTCACTACAAGGTATCATTAAGTCTTACATCATTTTATTACAAATCAGTCTCATCAAGGCAAGTGTAATGAGTCACTTACCACTCAGAAACAGAATTATTGCTTTTCAAAGCTATTGAGGCAATCCTATAAGAGGCAAGACAGTGCAAAGATATTACATTGGAAATTTAAGTGTTTTCTATTTCCCAGTTGCCCAATTTTTCAGACACTTTTAGGAAGTGACTCACTTAGTCAATTTCATCATCATACTGTGAAAGTAAAATAAAATCTTCTATTTTGCAGGCTGATGAATGAAAGACTTGAGATAACATATGTTAAAATATTCTGTGATCTGGTGGGCTGAAAAGATGGCTCAGCTGATAAGAGAACTGGTTCTTCCTTCAAGGGCCTCACATTAAATTTCAAGCATTTTACAACAATCTGTAATTCCAATTACAAGAGATCTGCCGCTCTTTTCTGGTCTCCTTAGGTACCACATATGCAATCAGGACACAGACATATATTCTGGGTAGAACTTTAACCCAAATAAATTATATAAATAAATAAATTGAGTTAGAAAGTACTTTGTGATATGTAAGAAAATGCATAGACTATAAGATTTTAATGTGTTGATGAGACAAATGTGTCATTCTTGGTACAAAAGCTACACGAAATCCATACTTTTATCAATTTTCCATCTGTCAATGTTGAAACTGCACATCCATGAACTTAAACAATAAATATCAAATCTTATACTTATGAGCTAATGAAGAAGGCTTTAGAAGTATTCCATCCTCTTTTTCTTTCTCCACATAAGAAATTTGTTCATTAAAAGCTAACTATTCTGAAATTTTGTTCTTCAGGATTTTCTTTAAACCAAACAGGTATGAAATAATGGAAAATTAGACTTATGAAAACTTGCTTCTTGAAAAAAGGAATTTTGTGATTATTTTTAGCCATTTCCATTGCATTATAATTTTAAAGACCAGTAAAATGATGCTACATGTTGGTAGCACATTTGTCATCTGTCACATATAAAAGTAATATTTTCCACATGTGTGAGGTGACATTTTATGGCTGCTCCCTCCAACAATCAGCATGCAACTCTTACTTAGATTAGTTTTCAAAGCATTGTAGGTACACTGTAAATATTGATATGCTGAGTCTGAGTCTGATGGTTTGACAGTTGAGAACACTTACTGCTCTTTCAGAGACTCCAAGATCACTTTCCAGCACTCACTTTGGGCTGGGCTGCTCATACTGCCTAAAGTTCCAACTCAAGAAATTCAACATTTCCTTCAGGCCTCTATGTGTGTTACACTCCTCTGGACCACCCCAAAACACAATAGCGACTCCTGAGTAAGCTAATTCTCAGGAAAGTAGGGATACTTCAGAGTTAATTTTTTTTATTGAAAAAAAAAGTTCCGCCTCCTCCCAGCCTCCCATTTCCCTCCCCCTCCTCCCACTCCTCTCCCCCTCCACCCATTCCTCTCCCCCTCCCTCTCCAGTCCATAGAGCAGTCAGGGTTCCCTGCCCTGTGGAAAGTCCAAGGTCCTCCCCTCTCCATCCAGGTCTAGGAAGGTGAGCATCCAAACTGGCTAGACTCCCACGAAGCCAGAACATGAATCAATGTACATTTCATGACTTATGTGTCAAAGGAAAAAAGAAACACAAATAAAGACCTAATGGCTAAAGGTAAATGAAAATAAAAATTGCTTATAAGTTGGGTATGCCCAACATTAGGAGATAAAGACAATCTAAACTTCACATTTTAAAGATGGAGAAAATATTGAATGAATTTGACATCTCTTGCCAGGCACCATGTTACTTTCCAATCATGTTTAAGAATAATTTATGAAAAATTTATAAAACATCACCTGTGAGATTTATGCAGCACAGGTATATATAAACATATACTGATCAGACCAGAATAATTAGCATTCACAGGTACAATAAACTATGCTAATTAAAAATAATTTAAGCATCTTCTAATTTTAATTTTGTGCATATTCATTGCAAATTATTTTGTATTACACATATATTCATATATATATATATAATTTCTACTTATTCTTTCATCTTTCTGCTGTATGTGCTTGCGATGTGTTTGGCATATGTGTGTTGTGTATGTATGATCTGTGTGGTATATGTGTATGGTGTGTGCATGTGTGTGTGTGTGAACCAACTTACCATAGCATTTGTGTGGAAGTCTGAGTACCACTTTTCAGAGTTACTTTTGTTTTTTTCCGGATTGGTGACAATGAGTCTCTGTGTTGCTTGATTTGTCTTACTGCTTGTTCTGGGCTAGCTGGCAGAGCAACCTTCGGAACTGGCTTGCTAGATATGTGTCACATTATCAGTGATGGGATGCTGGTATTAGAATTGCATACCATTCTACCTTGCTTCCCGAGATGTTATTCAATGTCTATTTTCTGACTTGTATAGGCAAGCTATTTTAGCTGCTAAGCCATTTCTATAGCCACACTGTATACATAATATTTGATTATATACTCCTCATTCCCTCCTGGTCTTTCATTCTATCAAAATATTTAGAAAATATTCAGTTACAAATAAAATGTAACATTAACAGAGAATACTGTTATTAAAATATAAACACTCCTAAGATTTGATATGTTTATTCATATATATGTGGGTACATAAACATATGAATTTCATTGTAAATTTCAGCAAATATTTAAAAGATTTAACAATGAAATAGTTTTCAACCTAAAACATGACCAGAGCTCCATGAATAATACCTTCTCCGTTCTTTCAATATGAGCCAATAATTTGAATTTATTGTTCACTATCCCCATGTTTCTTTTAGCCTGTGTTACACAGATATGCATTCTAAGCCAATACTAAGACTTGTATGCTTTGAACCATTTATAAATGGTGTGCTGGATGCATTCTCCTGTGCATTGCTTGCCAATAAATTCTGCAGCCTTCTTTGTTAAGATTAATACAAATTTATCTTTTTAATTCCCTCAAAGAACTTATTGTATGAATACACCAAAATTTATAAAAGCAATCAAAAGATAGGAACCTTCAATAACCTGTAAATATGACTAATATATATCCAATGTCTAAGGAAAAAGTTAAAATAAAAAAGAGGTCTGGGAGATGACACAGCAATTGAAGTGCTCATCACATAAGCAATGGAACCAGAGTAGAATACCCAAATAAAATTCCAATGAGTATGGTACTACTGTATTTCCTGCTACAGAAGGCAAAGACGTAGAAGCTCCAGAGCAAGCTGAAAGCCAGACTAGGCATATAGGCCAACTTTGAATATTTGATAGACCATATCTCAAAAAAAAAAAAGAAAGAAAAACATTTGAAAAAGAGTTGCGACATCAAGCCCACACTACCACGTGTGATCACCCTGACACACACATGTGCCTGGACACATCGGGACACAGGTACTAATATGCATAAACACCACACACAAATACATGAAAAGAATGAACCAAAAAATCAAACTTACTCATACTATCATAGAGCTTGTGTTATATATTTTTTAAAGTACATTTCTATCACTGCAAAAAAAATTATGTTTTTGCTGAGTTTGGTAACATGTGGCCTTGTGTTATTAACAAAGATCATTTAAAACAAGAGATTTTGCTTAGTTGCTGGTTTATGAATTTGCTTCCCCTGTGAAGCATTCTAGGGTGGTAATTTAAAGTTAAGTAGATTGGTCATAGCTTGGTCTTTGACTATGTGTAGAGACAAACTCCAAGAAGGAGATGATTTAATTACTCAGATAAGTCTGAGTAACAGGACTTCAGGATCAAGGCTTTGAAGACATTTGAAAAATAGCTTTTTTGGGAAAATATCCAGATATTATAGGATTGGTGGCTGTGTGTTTAAATTAATTGAATAATTGCCACAATTTTCCAATTTATTTTGGTATCAAAATCCAAATTGTCCTTTAAGCTTTATTAAAAAATAGCTAAAATATACAATTTCCTATGTAAGAAAAATATGCTGAAGTTATGTTATTAATATGTCTTAATGGGAAACAAATGGGAACAGCGCGGCTAGTCTCTGTGCTGCATTCTTCTTTTAACTACACTCTGTCATAAAAACAATAAAAGCAAGCAGAAATGCATGTTAGTCACACACTTTACAAATATACAATCTCATGTTTATTTTAGTCATTTTTATTTTACAATTGAATGAAACTTCCATATAATTTCTAAAACTGTATAACTGAAAAGAAACCCAAATCATGTCCAAATATATCTAAAATAACCATTCCTCTTGAAAGCTTGTCTGACGGATTTTAAAGGTGCATTATTTCCTGATTTATAGGCAGACAGGGGCTGTGGGGCCACACTCCCTGACAGAGGGACTCTTGAGACATCTTTGATCATTCTTTGTGATGCATAAAATATGTCACAGTTGTTCTATAAAAGATATCAGCCATCAGGTAAGGCTGTCATTTCCTCTTGTAGCATTATATTGGAAAAATACGACTTTTCTCTCTAGTACTTGTATGAGATTAGTGCTCATGAAAACATAACCTATTTAGTCTGCATGCAACATTGTCATATTCCTGGTTTCTTTCAAAAGAAAGCAGTTATAAGTAAACATGCTAAAAAGGAATTGAACCGGTTGATGCCTTGTTCCAACAGTCACCGGTTTCGCCAGTTGCTGTAAGCTGTGAATACGCTCAGCACTGGTCTAAGGCAGGACTAAAGCTGTAAAAGCGTTATGCATTTCTCCAGAGGACAATTTCTGTCATTTGGTCTTTGTTCTGCATATTATCTAAGTTTGCTTTAAAGTCCAAATCCGTGCTACAAATAATATTTATAACAAAAGAACAATAGTTGTAAAACCTTCCAGAGGCTGTATTTTTTCTCAACTCCACACATATTTTTTTAACTATATGTATGTGTGCATGTGTGTTGAAATTGGTTTTCCTATACTAACACATTTAAATTAAATAAAGTATGTTTTCTGTGTGTTATGACTGCTCTATACATTACATCTCTCTTTTAAGACTTCATAAAATTCTTTAAATATTTTATCTTCTTGTTTAAGTTAAAATTTATTCAAACATTATTTAAATATCAATTTTGACAAAATA
Source organism: Alexandromys fortis (assembly GCF_014885135.2). Classification (NCBI taxonomy): domain Eukaryota; kingdom Metazoa; phylum Chordata; class Mammalia; order Rodentia; family Cricetidae; genus Alexandromys; species Alexandromys fortis. The sequence goes on from NW_026068036.1 coordinate 741,241, forward strand.
TTTTCTTAAAGCAACTACTGCATTTAGATTGTGTAAGATGTTGGAAATATTTTGTTAAAAATCAAGGAGGGAAATGATTTTTACATTTGCAGAGTTTAAAAAAACTATGGAAATATTTTGTTAAAAATCAAGGAGGGAAATGATTTTTACATTTGCAGAGTTTAAAAAAACTATTGGAATTATTATTTAGTGTCATTATTTAATTGTCTCTATGAATATGGGTTGTACAAAAAGAAGCCTTTTGGAAGAGTCAATGGCAGATGACCCTCTTTCAAGAGAAGTTGACAACTAAACCCAAACAAATAAGAAAGTAGCATAACAGCTTCAAGAACATGAAAGCAGGCCTCAGAGACACATCATCCCGAGTCATTTTGTTCCCTTTTTAGAATAAGAAATCCTCAAGTTCATGTATCTATGTTTCAAAATAACTTCTGCTTGCACTTAAAAAATGCAGCAATTTATTTAATGTATAAATTGGAAAGGAGGGGCCCCTTTTTAATGGAGAAATAACATACGGTATAACAGCCCGGATCGATTAGTGGCCTCCATCTGGCCCAAGTCTGAGAAAGCTGTTGCCATGTGTTTGCACAGCACGGCAATACTAACTGCTGCATACTGTCAGCACCTCCAGATCTGCTTTATAAATTGCTCTATGTCTTACTACATCTGTGCAGATATCACAAATTCCAGGCACAAGTTTATCTATGTTTGTTTGCTTGATTGGAAAGGAGGCACTGTGTGGAAGTTTTAAAAGGCCTTTGAACATATCGATTCAATGTTAAAGACAGTTAAGTTTAAATAAAATGAGAGGGGGAGCGAAAGGGACCGGGAGGGAGGGAGAGCCTGACTTTAAATTGTTTCCTCAGTAATTGTTAAATCTCAAATGATTTTTAGTTTGTTCTGTAATGATAGTTGCTATTTGAAGATCACTTTAAAAGGTGGTATAGTAATAAAAGCACATTAACAGGAAAAAAGTTTGTTCAGTTTCTGCTAAAATCAAAGCCTGCTACTATATTCAGTAGTCCTGATTTTTTAAAGGTAAAAATTTCATAAATTTAAAAATCAGAATATGCGTTGCTTTTGGAAAAATAACATATCAGTTTCAAATGAAATTTAGGAATGTTAATCTCTTTTGCAGCTGCTATTTTTGTTTTATGGTATTTTTACAGCTGTTTTTAATTTCTTTTAAGAAATACTAAACCTTTAGGAGAATTCCCAAGTGAATAACCACAGCACAGATAATTGGTTTCATTGCAATTCAGATTATGAACATCATTTTTCAGTTGTTACTTTAAAACTATATACGAAGCTAAATCTGTAAACCATTTTCTTTATTCAGCTACTATCAAATGGGACAAAATTCAGCTTAACGCACCAGAGAACCCTACTCTTTATCTGATTGCTTTTGCTCTTTCAAAATATTTTCTTTCCTCACAGAACATTAATATATTCTACACCATCCACACAGATGTAACCTATAATTTTATTTGGAAAGGCATAAGAATATAAATTATGACAATTTTCTCAGAAGTCTGAGTATTTAATAAATTTTAGAATTGGCATTACCATGTGACTGTTTCTTTACCTAACATCTCTCCCTGATTAATTATTACCATTGACGGTATATCTTCATTTGGAAACATCCTTGTTCTGCAACCACACCTATACCGTTCAGTTTTTAATAGAAGCCACCTTTCCTATACAGGCCGCAGGGGAAAGTAATTAAATTTAATAGATGCCGTCTTTGTTTTATAGCCACTCTCAATTTAAAGCCACAGGGGTAAGTAATTAAATTTAATAGAAGCCATAGCTTCTAAACAAAGATATACAGTATCAGGTATGCAGAGATATAGAAATGAGACTTTCTCTACCCTAGGCATGTGGAGAGAGCAAGAAAAAACGCAAAAGTTCAAAACATGCATTTCCCTAAGTGATTCAAACAAGGGAGAGATAAGAGTGTCACCCCGTGCTTTGAAAGGACGGTGAAAGAGGTAGGACTGAGGGATGTTCCTGGTAGTCCACAACTGCTTGGACAAACATCTGCTCAGAATATCTGTGGGACTGTCCCAGCATAAAATGCCTTCAGGAGGGCATGAGGAATGGAATATATGTTCTTATTTATTGTCGATCTGACTATTTAATTCAATGTCTTTGTTTTGTGTTGTTTCAGTCACAGAGACCATGATTCTTCAATTAATTTACATTGTCATATTTAGTGACTTGTAGACTCTCGGTTCGGACAAGCATTGTATAGATGGATTATTCCAGTTTTACTCTTTTTTGGAGGGAGGGAGTCAGTAGTTGTGGCAGGTTGTCGTACCTTCAATTTTGAAGAACAAAAACGCTGATGAGAAGTAGAGAAGTATTTAAGAATTTACTCTGACTACACAAAACATTTTGAGGTATTTCCCCAAAAGTAATTTCTCAGTTTTGTCTCTTACATTTTATTTTGAGCTTCAATACTTATCCTTAATTTTGGCTTATGAGCAAATGTAATATATACTTGTCATAAATGGTACTTTCTAATTCATAATCCTTGCATAAGGAAAAGGCCTGTGTCGAAGCCGAGCATCTGCCAGTCCACACGGCGATATTCGAAGTTCATTGCCCTAAAAAGATAGTTCATAGTCACTTTAGGAGAGGAGAGGAGAAGAGAGATGCTGAGATCTGGCACCCCAGATGGTATGAGACAATTCGGCCTGCCTGAAGGCATATGGTAAACAGAGAATGTAGCAAGAGTGTGCTAATAAGGACATTATTTTAAGTTGTGTGTGGGTTAAGGACAACATGGGTTTCTTTAGGGAAATGAAAATACAATCTTTAGGAACTTCATTCAGGAGAATAGCAAAACTGGAGGTTCACAACATACCACTTAAGTGACTAGATAGCTGTTCATATGAATGCTGCTAGTTAAGTTGTTCATTTTCTGATCTTAACACACACATAGATACATAGAGTATACTTTGACATTAGAAGTAAGTTTTGTAACTAGGAACTTTTATCTACATGACTCAAGTGTAGAAATGCTTCTTGACTTTAGCATTAAATTATTAAAAACGAGCTGAGTGTCTTATGATGTTAAGAGACAACTAGCAAATAGAGTATTTTCAGGTAGAGTCTTCTTTCTACAATTAACCAACAATGGCAATTCTCTTCATTTAAGAAGATTAAAGTATGAATGTGATGCTTATCAAAGTTTCTATTGTCTCATTTAAACACCCAATAGAGCTTATTTCCAAAGTCAACAATATAAAGTTTCATATAGTGTAACCCTATAGACTTTCTTTCCGTTTTCCCTACTTAACCAAAATAACAGTTCCAAATGTATATTCTCTTTTCATTTTATCTTTTTTTTTTTTTTTAAATCAGACTCTACAATGAGTCTTCTACTTTTCTATCAATTTCTCTCAAGAGAGATTTCATCTGTTTGGATTATTGAAACAGAATACATTCACTGTTTTTTTTTTTAAATTTTTTTTCTCTTTTCCTGCCCTTGAGGAAAAACCAATAACCTTTTTCTATTTTCTCAGGCAAGTATAATACTAGTATTAGAGAAGGAAAAAATAAAAACTATATGAAGGCTGAGATCACTGTCATTGCCTCCTCACTTGTCTTTGCCCTATGAAGCTTACAAAAGTCATTGACTTTACATGGGCTAAAACATTTGGTTGATAAAGCAAAGACATTTAAAAGTTCTTATTTTGAATCCCATGACATACCCACTGAACACTTTATAGCTAATTTGTCTCTTTTTCCATTTTCAGAGACTCATAAGTTATAGGATTTTTATTTTATTTTTATATCTATTGATACACACTTGGAATGTTCTACAAGAGTTTGGTGATTTGAGAAGGGAGGGTTACAAGTTATCCCCCAAACCATTCTAATTATGGTAAAATCTTACTTCTCATGAAATTGTCTGTTTATGCTAATATTTTAATTGTTTCTGAAACCTATTATGTACTTGTCTTTACTATTTAGAATATGTAAATATCTGTCCCTGAAAAGAGACAATATTTCAATGTTCCTTGATGAGATTAAAAGTATATAAAATGTAGAAGTAAAAGGAACAAGGAACTGTGAATTTGAGAGCAGTGTGTGATGACATCCCTAGACATACTGCCAGTTCTGTTGGTCTCAATTTAAGTACAAGTAGTGCACATACTAAAGGCATTAAAACCTGTTTTCCTCAACTGAGGATAGTGGGAGAAATACAAGCTATAACTCCATAGAAATAATGATCACATCAACATGCAAAGCAATAACGGAAATTCAAATGTCTAAAATGACCTTATCCCAAAGCAAATGATAGTTCTAGCATAGTCACAACAAGCAAGTCTATTTAAGAAATGTCTAGTATGTGGCTAAAATTCAGACTAGAGAATGGTAAATGAAAATCAGGATAAAAAAAAAATGATACTGCTGTTACCTTCTCCTTTAAAGGTGGCAAGGACAGGCTTCAGCCTGGGGAGTACTGGCCTATAGGTTACTACTACTCATAGTTAGTCAGGCAACTAGAGAAATGTGGGGTGTCCATTCTCCTTCCCTTGTTCATACACCTTTCCATTTTTACAACTTCTCTCCACTTTTTGTTCTCACTTCCTTTTATTTATTGCTTTTTCTGGGTGTATAGGAACACTTTTCAAAATGATATTAATTATGTTATTTGACAATTTAATACATGCATATAATACATTATGATTAATCTTTCCTCAAATCCTCATCTTTGCTATCATCATCCCTCTCCCAACCCCACACTATTTGTTATCTCTTCCTTTCCCAGGTTTATTACTTTTGGTTTAGTTTTGTGAACCATTTAATTTAACCAAGGCTATTTGCATGACAACTGGATTGGACTATTCATTGGTACCTGATGGAGACAGAGGATTTCTCAAATTGAGTATGTCTATTGAAATAGCTCATCAGTGATGAGTAGGGTCCATAAGATCCTACTCCAGCAATGCCTGAGTATTGATAAACCTTTTCTAAGGCAGACATGGTCCCAGCATCTCAAAGAGGTGCACATTTGTGATTGTAATAACTGTTTCATGCCCAGAAAATGTTACTGCAAGTCATTCTTTTCCATCTTAGGTTCTCTCTGCCCCCTCTCCTGCTATGTTTTCCTAGTCTTCGGTGGTATAAATGCCTTGCTTAGCATTGAGCACTCATCCATCACCTATTCTCGGCACTCTGTGCTTCCAGGAGTCTCTGTATTCACCAACATTTGTTGGAAGGAGAGGCTTCACTGATTAGGGCTGAGAGCATCATTTGTCTCTGAGTTTTCTTGTTTTTACTGGAATTACCTGTATTTCTTTTTCTACCTATTTATCTGGCCAGGATTTCCAGTAACTGCATTAAATAGAAGTGCCAAGCAGATATCCTTGCTCTGTTCTCTAACTTAGCAAATTCTCTTTTTCTTTCATACTGAATACAACATTATCTCTTAGATTCTCAGACAAATCATTTATTGACTCAAATAATGGACTTCTCTAACTAGACTGATGTATGCTTCATCATGGAGATTATTGAAACTGACCAAGTGCCTCATTTGCACCTCTTGAGATGATCAAGTTCTTATTGTTATTTCTTTATCATGTTGAATGCTTGATTCTAACACAAGACATTGTCCCTTGTGGCACTGGAATAAGTGATGATATGGCATCAGAGTCACTTAATGTGCCATCAAATTTGGTTAGCTACCATACTATGAAGAAAGTTTGCATTTACTCAACAGAATTTTGTCTTTTCATGCATTTTTAGTGTACTATTCTAATGATGCTTGTTTTATGACTTAGTTCTTCAATGTGTACTACTTATTTGAGTAAAAAAAAATTGAAGAGGATTGTTAATCATTCCTTTTCATGTATTTTGCAATGGTGTTAAGTGAGACAATCTAGACTTAAATTTTTCTTTATTAATTTATTTTTCAGACCCATGTTTGATAAAAATGTCTGTTCAGATTTTCTCTTCCCTGACAATTCAGACTTGGTATGATATATTTCTAAAAATTATCTATTTCTTCTAGGAAAATCTGTGAGCATTTAACTGCTCAAAATTGCTTCTTTAATATGCTTATTTATACTGTCAGTTATCATATATCTTTCCCCTTATAAATTCTTTAAAAAATATTTCTTGACAGTTTAGATAATCATTCCAAAAACTTGCTTCATTTTTGAATTTTTCACCCTACTCCTTATCTATGATCCATTTTATATATTTCTAATCTTCTCTTTGCTGTTTCTTCTAATTTTCTAGACTCTAGGCTTAGTCCTTATTCTTTAATTTTATTTTATTTTAATTTTCTTGGGTGTTTAATTAGGCTATTGAGGATATTCATCTACCCTTCATGATATCTCTTATTCCTGCACACTACTGGGATCCATTAGGTACATTAGTTTCATAATGTTTTAGCACCCATTTCCAGGGAAATCATAGAAATTCTTCCATCTTTTCTGCCTTTCATGCAGTTATTTTACCTCTGATTACATTTTGATTTATTCCATTTATACACACACACACACATACACACACACACACACACACACACACACACACACACAGTTTTTTTTTTTTTCTCGAGACAGGGTTTTTCTGTGTATATAGTTTGTTTTTCCCCAAGACAGGGTTTCTCTGTGTAGATTTGCAGCCTGCCCTGGATCTAACTCTTGTTGATTAGGCTGGCATAGAACTCACAGTGATCCTTCTGCCTCTGCATCCAAAGTGCTGAGGTTAAAAGTTGTGTGCCAGCACCAACTGGGTTGTAATATATTTTTAAAGAGATGTTGTTTCATTCCATTTCATTTCCTTTTTCTGTGTATCTACTGTGCTTGATTTGGAATTATCATGAGGGTAGTCAATATAATAATGATAAAAGTAACCACCCTTAAGCTGATAAGTTCAGTCTCGTACAAAATCATTATACTTTTACTCTCTACCCTTTATTCTGTTTGCCATTGACTTCACACATTAAATATTTTATACTATGACCACTAACATATTTAGTAATAAAATTATTTATAACAATATCCTATTTTGCTTCTCTACCATGATTAAGTTGATTTACTACCATAATCATAAGTTATTTTACGTTTGTTAGTGGTCTTAGTAGAGGAGTTTTGACAAATAAGATATTCACTTTGGAAGGTTTCTTTTTTTTTTTAATAAATTGAGAACAACACCTCATTCTCTTTGGCCTGAGTTGAGTAATTAGTTTAAAATTCTTTTATGTTCATATGAATTAGAAGATAGAGAACCCATATATGGTGCTGTTTTTTTTAATATAATTTTTTTATTGAAAAAAAAAGATTTCCGCCTCCTCCCCGCCTCCCATTTCCCTCCCCGTCTCCCTTTTCCCCCCTCCTCCCTCTCCTCTCCCCCTCCCCCCCACTCCTCTCCCCCTCCCCCTCCGGTCTGAGGGGCAGTCAGGG
>NW_026068036.1:749291-802072 GCF_014885135.2 Alexandromys fortis
CTTCTTATTTAGCTTCTTTAGGAGATCAAATTATAGACTCACTGACCTTTATTTATCTCTAGAAACCAATTATGAGTGAGTACATCCCAAGTTCATCTTTTTGGGTCTCGGTTACCTCACTCAGGATAGTGTGTTCTATTTCCATCCATTTGCATGCTTTTATTTATTTATTTTTTGCTTGAATGTCTGTGGTATCTGATGAGGTATTACCCAGTTGTTACAAGGTGACTCCAGTTAAACTTTATATATGTATGTTTATGTATTTTAGTTATCCTTTAGAATACATTAATTTCAGACATCTTTAGTGTAGATTTGCCTCCCCCTACTCAACCCACAGACATTCCCTCCCAACCCAATTACATTTAACCTTCTGGATCTTATTATGCCTCTTCCCCCTTCATTCTGCCTGTATTCTATCCTTTCTTTTTCTTGGATACACCCACTTCTTTAGTACTCTGGTTTAAAAACGCATTAAACCAGAGATTCAAAACCCAATCTACTTATAAAAGAGAACAAGTTGTATTTGTTCTGGGTTACCTTATTCACAGTAAAAATTTCTAGCTTCATCAATTCACATGCAATTTTATAATTTCATCTTATTTATAGCTGAAATAAATCCCGTTGTGTTATGTGTAGGATTTTATTATTCTCTAATCAATGGATGGATAGTTCGACTTTTATTCATGTGAACAGAGGAACAAAGAACATGGATGATCAAGTTTTTCTAAAGTGGTATGCAGAGTTCCTAGGGCATAGGCTTAGGAGCATATAGTAGATAATATAGTAGATCCATTCCGTTCTTTTGAGGAACCACCTGCAATGAATTCCATATTGTTTGAACCAGTTTGCACTCATATAATCATTTCAATACAATTATTTACAGCAACTGAAGAAAATAAACTTTATTTAGAAACACAAATGATGAGAATAGCTAAAATCACCTGAAAAATAAAAACATTGTTAGAAGGATTAATTACCTTTATTTCAAGTTATACTGCAAAATCTATAGGAGTAAAACCATCAAGGCACTGGAATAAAAACATGCATTGACCATGGGAATAGAATAAAGACCCATTGTGATTGGCATGGGTTTTTTTTTTCTTTGTTTGTTTCAAAGAAGCCAACAATACTTACTGGAGAAAAGACAGCATCTTCGATGAATGTTTCTGGTCAAACTGAATAGACATATGAAGAAAGTAATTCTCAAACTTCCTAGTGCTTCAACCCTTTAATACAACAGTTCCTCATGTTGTGCTAACCCCCAACCATAAGATTATTTTGTTGTTACTTCAAACTGTAACGTCACTACTGTTATGAAGCATAATATAAATATTCGATTTGTAACCTTCAAAGGGGTTGTAACCATGGACTGAGAACCCTGAACGAGAGGAATGAAATTGGATCTTCATTAACTCTCAACCAGCAAAAGCCCAGTTTCAAGCAGATCAAAAATCTGAACTTAAAACCAGCACTCTAAATCTGTTATGTGAAAGAATAGGGAATATGTTTCACCATACAGACACAGAGGAACTTTTTCCAAAGGGTCCTGGTAGCACAGGCGCAAATCAATAATTAACAACAGAGGAAGGAGCAAACTAAAAAGCTTCTGTTCAGGAAATGACATCATCATTTGAGTGAAGATCCAGCACATGGAGTGGGGAAAATTTTATCAGTACTGTACCTAAAAGTGGGTTCATATCCAGAATTTCCAAAGAATTCAATAAACTTATCATGAAGAAACAAGTCACCTGATTAAATAATGGGAATGAAACTAAACAGACCTCAAAAGTATATGCTTTAATTTGAGGGAAACACAAGTCTGCATAATTCAAGTATTTGTGTCATCATTAAAAGAATATGTACATTGTAGTAAGTAAATTAACATGTATATATCTAATTCAAATATCACAGTATAATTATTACTTCTGACATTAGACACAAACTGATGACTAAATCATGGGTTATAGTTTAAAACCTAATTGTGACTACTACTAATTTTTTGTTTTAACTGTGTAAATACATTTTTAAAAAAATTGTGAATAATAAAAGTCAGAATATTAATTTGAATCAAAAGTTATAACTTTTCATGGGAATTTAACTTCATAATTTAAACTAAAGTTTATAATTTCAAGTAAAGTTTGAAGTGTAATTCTGTCTGAATAAGACAATGTTAAAGGATTCTAAACATACAGAAATATGTTATCAAAATTATGCATACTTTTCCAATATGTGAACCGTTAATCATAGTGCCATGGAGACCTTATATCAATAAAATATTTAGAGAAAATTTAGTTATAAAAACATTGAAAACATAAATATTTTACGCCAGATAAAAGCTTAAGACACTACAGAGAAAAGTCAGAGAAAATTGATGAGTGAAAACCAAGAGGAATTCTAGCTCTTCTAGTTCCATCGCGTGCCTGTAAGATTGATGCTGTCTCCGTCACAATGCTTAGAGAGACAACAGGAAGTGTGTCCTTCCTTATGCCTCTTTTACTAGTGGAAAACTCTGTAAGGGAGATAAATTCATCCAAGAATGCCTAATGACAGAAGCATGGCTTCATAACTTTTCCTCTATTGATTACCTGATTAAAGATTCTGGTATAAGGTTTAACAGCTCTAAAATATACATACAACTATACAACTAACATTATACAAACTGAGCAGTTTCCATTTATGGGTTTAGCAATATTCAGACACACATGCGTATATGTATGTGTATATATATATAGAGAGAGATATATGGATCCATATATATGGATCAACAATAAATGAAATAAAGGCTATTTGGAAGAGTTTTTGGCATAAAAATATTTAAAGAGTGAAAAAGAAAGAAGAGAATTATATAATAGTATAATTTCAAAAAGTTAAATGAAATAATTAAAAAAATAAATGTACTAAAATAGGCTGTATATGACCAATGAGTCTCTGTGGATTTGGTGTCTCTGGAACTTGTTTTATTTCTTAAATGGGTCTTTAATAAAATAATTAAGCTTCAATACTTACTAGTATAGAATGAGAATGTAAACTATATTAATCATTGAAGAACATTTTGATTACAAGAATGGATATGTATATGGATAATGAAAATGTAATAGAAGAAAAAGTGTAATAGAAGAAAAATTCATCTTTGCTCTGATAAATAAGAAATAATAATGGCAGAGTTTTGGCAAATAACTCTAATGAGCAGGAAACAGATATCAATGCTTTTTTTCAGATAAGAAAACTGAAATTATTATCTGATACCATTTTATATCTTTAAAAATACCTAGCTATGGCTAAACAAATGAACATGGGTTTATTTACCTCAATTAATCGCACAATTTATTTGATCCTGTTTCAAAGGGTGGCTTTAAATTTCAACTTTAATTTCCTGTGTTAGGTCCTACAGACAGCTGTAAGAGAGAGGATATAATTATATCTGAAGACATATGATTGAAGTACAGAAAACTGTGGGAGATATTGCTTAGTGGTAGATCTCACACATTTAGATAAAAATTTCCCACGATCCCTAAATAAAATTTTCATAGACTGTGATATAATAAAAGATGAAATTGGGCCGCCTTCCTGATTTTCTTCACCAACAAGATCATGCTTGGAGGATAACTGGGTAACACTACTTTGCTTTGAAATAAGCTGTGAAACACTTTTGGAAAATATTTTGCAATTTCATTAGAGATACCAAATTCCTTTTGTTTTCTGACATATTCCAAGGTTATAAGGCCCTTATAACAATGAAAATGGTAGATCAGTAAATAAAACACAAATCATAGCAAAATTTTATAGCTTGCTTTGACATTCCATTTTTCCAAATTCAGTAGTCATTTTCATTTCATTTGTTTTCTGAAATTTCTTTTTCCGGTAACATAGTTGAATGTTCCATGACAATTCAGAATCACCTATCTGAGCTCCTATCATGGTCAGTTTTACTAAGTCTCTCTCTCACACACACACACACACACACACACACACACACACACACACACACACAAATGCTCACACTCATTCACATGCTTTATTGACTTTGTTTCTATTTATAAATCATTTTAAAAAAAAATAAGGCTATTTATCTGCAATTCTTTCATTTTCTCTGTCATTCCCTAATTTCCCTCAACATTCTCCAAACATTTATGTCAATGTCGTTAGTGAAACAATACCCAATGTATTATTCTTTTTATTGAAAACAACAACAACAAAAAACATTACCACCAACAAAGAAAAAAATCCTACATACACAGAGAAACTCTTGCGCACACACACACACAGAGAGAGAGAGAGAGAGAGAGAGAGAGAGAGAGAGAGAGAGAGAGAGAAGGAGAGAGAGAGAGCAAACCCCTAAGATCCACAAAGTCAGAAAACATAATATATGAATAAAAGACCAGTAAGGTCACAAATACTAGCCACACATAAGACATGGCACACATATTCGGTGATTATGTGAGGAAGCAGAGAGGAAGTGGAAGAACGAATCTCCTGGCTATTTAAAAACAAGAAAGAATGTTTTTCCCTTAAGTGTGCCTCAGAGGCAAACTGTGCATTGTATTTAGTGGTGATGGACCTTCAGTATTCTCTAATCTGTATGAGTTTCAATTCCCCTATTTATTTATAGTTTTAACCTTTTATGACTTGGGCATTTTTAAAAATACAGACTATTTGTTTTGCAGAATGGTCCCCAATTTGGGTTTGCATAATATTTTCTCATTATTAGATTCAAATCCCGGATTTTTAGAAGAAAACCACAGAAAGGATATTGAGTCTTTTCTATTGAGACATTAAGAGAAGGGTCTGACACTCATCAATAATAATTGAACAAAGTCACATGAAGCTTCCTGAAACCAGGACCTTTCTGTATCTCAAGAGAGATACATATTTATTTCACATAATAAACTAGCTAAGAAATATCTGCTAAGTTTTAGGCATCTTACAAGTAATATAATAGTATTGAAGCCTCAGAATTTGTCTGGATAGAACGTTCTGTGTGTACCGGTCCTGGGTTTGTTTCCAGAATCCTATGGTGGCTCTCTGTGGTCTATAACTCCAGGTTCAGAGCAACAAATCCTCTGTGATCACGCAGGCACCAGGTGCACACATGGTGGACACACATGTATACAACCTAAACAATTATACACAAAATAATAGAATCAATTAATCTAAGAAAATAAAGTCTCACAATAAGAGATTAGATATGGGTATAAATGTAAAAAATATAAACTTGCAGAAAGAGTTGAATTGTAATAAGACCCAGAGCTATGAGATGACAAAGAGAAGGGAGATGATGAAGCACTTCCCAGACAAGGGCATACACAGGGACAATAGTCACCCTTCTAAAAAGCATTTTCAGTGGGTCTGAGTCCTTGCTTAGGTCAAATAAGTTTCCATCATTGTTAATTCAACCAACATTAATAAAGCTTCCCAGAAAGGTTTAGTTTAGAAATCCAGGGTATATTCTGATAATCTTATCAGTGAAACAGTTCAACACACTTTCTATTGCTCTCTGCCTGTAATAGAGTAGAATTTTAGTGTTTTGTTTTGCTTACAAGTTCTTATGTATGACTGCTTCCATCCAGCTTTTTTTTCTTTTCAGCCAAGATTTAGTTACTTGATCAGCTGAAGCTCATCACCTCTGAATTTTCTGCCAGATTATCTTACGCAGTCTTTCTTAGTTCTGATTTGCACAGAATCAGAATTTTAAAGTAAATTTTACTTCACGGTTAAAGTAAACATATGAGCAGCAGGTAAGAGCTTTAACATTCTGTAAATTAAAACAGTCCAAAGAAACAAAAGGATAGACTTGCCTAGGAAACGCATTGGATGTTCAAAATCTGGTGATAACTATTAAAGAGAATGTCTCCAGCTTTATGGTGTAATTATCTTTCATTAGTCCTGAAGCTTGAAATAAAAGAGCAACACAATCCTCCAATTAGGGTACAATTGTACCTGAAATCTTCAAGTTCAAAGTCAGAGCCCTGCACTTTGTTACTTATAACTGGCAAAATGTGTATGTTCCATATGCATTTGGTTAATCTATAGTCCATTATTCTTTTCCTTAATAGATATGTGAGCTGCAACTGATATGCATAGTTCAGTAACTAAGGTTAAACTTAAAAGAAAGCTAGAGAAACTGCTGTCCTCTAAAGTATACATTACAAAATCACAAAGGTGAAAGGTTTTGAGGTATATAATTTCTTTTTGGTGCCTTCCAAGGAATGAGTAGGAAACGCAGCAAATGCTAGATGTATTTTATTAATCAGATACTCTAAGTTGATGCATTACATACATTGGAATGTGAAATGTCAGATTCAATTAGATGAATTCTAGTAAAATAAACCATCACACCACAGGAGCGCATTTAAATCATAATACCCAGATACAGGCACTAAGCATTTAAACAAGCTCGCATAGCTACTTTACTCTTTAATTGTTGAGATAAAGGCATTGGTTTCCTTGTGCGTGATGTTAAAAAAAAATAAGTGGGGGTCACCTTTTTATTTTAACTTGCAATACACTTTTGAAAAGCAGTACCATGAGCAAGGAATAGCAGGCTTCTTCCACATTCAGCCCTGCAAATTTCAGATGACTGCGTGGTCAATATGGATGGAAAGGACATCTACTACCAACTCAGAACTTATCAAGTCTAACCTAGATCTTCTGCATCAATTGTTTTACATAAATATATATGCATTTCATAGATGAATAGATGTTTTATGATAGGCAATGCAATGATCTTTCATTGAGACATCAGTCTCAAGTCTCACTTAACATGATAAACATTAGTGTTCCCCTTTCATAAATGAGATTTTATTGAGCAAACTGAATAATTTACCTAATATTGTTTGACTAAGAATACGATTCCATAGAGATTATCAATTAGATATAATGAGCTGTTACTCAAGTGTTAAACACAGACTCCAATATTTCAGTGGCATTGCATGTTTAGTTCCTTTTAACCCTGTAGCTTACATTTACTATGCTTATCCTAAAAGTGACATGTATTATAAGTTGCATTGTGCTATTATTTATACTTTAAGATAATTATTCTGCTAACATGAATCTATACTAATGAAGAAAACTTTAGAGTAAAGATTATAGGAGATACAAGATGAAAGCTCTTATATAGTAGCAACAGAGTATTTGCAGCCATGATTGTTGGATTAAGAGTCACTGTGAGTACATCCTGAATTCTTGTGCAAGACCAAATTAGCCAAATCCCAGCAAAAGGGGGGGGGGCAAATGTAACCCAACCAGTGACTAAAGGGACATTGGCAATTGATGGCTCCCTGCAAACAAGGGTCAATTTGTGTCAGCGATCTGATCCCATAAAGGCACATGGTTGAACAGAAGGTCTTACTCCCATTTCATATAACAAGTATTAAGTGGATGGACTATGTGAGTTAAAAGACAGTCACATGATACTCAGAGGGCAAAGTGGGAGGAATACAGACTTACTATTGGAACAGAAGAATTTTGAGGCAGTTTGATGAAAACATATAAATGTATGAAATTCTCTGATAATAAGAGATTTTTAGTGAAAGAAATTTTTTACAGTCATATCACTTAAAATGTTTTTTTCACATTTTATGACAGTCTATGAGGGATGTTTATTTTTATGTTATAGTTAAGGGACATATGAAATGGATAGAAAACCAATATATGGTTTCATATGCATTAATTGTATAAGCACACGTTTTCAATATTGTGTGACATTATCAGAGGAAGAGACCTGGTAAGTTGTCCTTATCAACTTCAACCATGAAACCCAATATGGACAAGTTCAACAGAACTGCCATATACAGGTTTCCCATGCATTCTTAAACATTGTCAGGGCATAAATTTCATTCATTAATTCATTCATGATATTATCAACTATTTTTTTAGGTTTTTCTTATAAAAGGTAATGTATAAGCAAAGTTTCAAGTGTGAAATGTATCAGATACTGTGGTACCCTACTTACTGTGGTTTGACATGTTATTGCTCCATCTTATAATGTCAAAAATTCCATTACAGTTCTGCATAAATAACACTTTAATATTTTAGCATTTATATTCATCAGACCAGGAAGAGGCTAGAGAGCATGTCCTGTAAATTCGAGGTAGTAGCAGTAAGTTCCAGCTCCTGGAAATGCGGAATATCCTTCTAAGAAACACTATGTGTTTCCTTTGACTAGGAAGAGTAAATATATATACACTCAAGGCACTTTTTGCCTTTCAGATTTTATGGGATATAACCATATTCTGAGATAAGGAACATCTATTTAGTATGCAATAGATACTGTAATGTGGCTAGATAGAGAATGATGATGTAAAATATAGTTCAAATTCATTATTTTTTATAGTTTTTCTTCAAATTTTGAGACAGTCTTTTCTCATTTTACATACCAACCCAGTTCCCACTCTCTCCCCTCCTCCCGCTCCCCCACCTTCCACCTTTTCTACCCTCATCCACTCCTCAGAGATGGTAAGGCTTCCCATGGGGAGTCAACAAAGTCTGGCACCTAGCTTTGAGGCAGGACCAAGGCCCTCCTCCCTAAATCTAGGCTGAGCAAGGTATCCTTCCAAAGAGAATGGTCTCAGAAAAGCCAGTTCAAACACTAGGGATAAAGACTGATTCCACTGCCACAGTCACCTAACTCTCATCCACATTAAGGGGACCTAGTTGGGTCTCATACAGATTACCCAGCTATCAGTCTGAGTCAGTGAGCTCTCACTAGCTCAGGTCAGCTGTTTCTGTAGGTTTATCATGGACTTGACTCCTTTGCTCATATTATCACTCCACCCTCTCTTCAGCTGGACTCTGGGAGCTTGACTATAGTCCACATCCCCAGGGAAGCTAGGCAACAAGGAAAATTCTAAGAGAGACATACATGGATACCTTCACAAGATCTCCTGAGAAAATTCAGAATGGGGGTGGGGAAGAGGAGAAGGAAAGTGGGGAGGAAAAATGAGGGAACGGGATGGCCAAAATGGGGGAAATGCAGAGAGTGAGAGCAAGGGAAGAGTTGTCTTGGATGAGGAAACCATTATGGGGATAACAAGAAACTGGGCACTAGGGAAATTCTCAGGAATCCACAGGATGACCCCAGCTAAGACCCTAAGCAATAGTGCAGAGGGTGCCTGAACTGGCTCTGAACCTGTAATCAGATTATGACTACCATAGTTATCATCATAGAATCGTCAATCAGCAACTGATAGAAGCAAATGCAAAGATCATATTCATTATTAACTCCTTTACTAGTGGTATATTTAGCAACTAGTTAAATATACTAGTTAATTTGATAAAGTAAATTATATTTGTGAAATATTTGTGGAATCTGTAAGAACTGGATTTGGTAATTCATGTGGTTATTTAATTTAATTATACTATAGTTTTGTTTTAGTATGACATATTCAGTTAATAATATTGTCTGTTATTCTGAAGAACTATACTCTCTTAAGATTCATATATTTTTTACCTTGTAGTTTCACTATAATTAAGAGACACAATCTGAGTGACTTTACACAGTGTAAAGCTTAGAATCCAATCTAAATTCAAAAGGAGGGAGTAAGAGGGAGGGAAGAATGAAAAAGGAAGGGGGATGGGGACAGGGAGGAGAACATAAGGGAACAGGATGGTCCAGATGGGGAAAGGAAAGGGAGGGAAATCAAGGAAAGAGATAGCTTGACTAAGGATGCCATTATGGGGCTAGCAAGAAACCTGGCACTAGTGAAATTCCCAGGAATCCGCAAGGATGACCCCAGCTAAGACTCAAAGCAATAATGGAAAGGATGCCTGAACTGGCCTTTCTCTGTAATCAGCTTGATGACTATTTTAATTGTCATAATAATACCTACATCTAGCAACTGATGGAAGCAGGTGCACAGATCCACAGCTAAGCTCTGGGCTGAGTCAAAGAGAGATAGGAGTGATAGATAATATGAGTCAAGACCACGATGGGGATATCCGCAGGACCTGAGCTACTGGGAGCTTATTGACTTCAGACAGACAGTGGGGGAACATGCATAGGCCCAAATTTGGCCCTCTGAATGTGGGTGACATTTGTGTGACTATTGCAGTATGTAGGGCCACTGATCATGGGTCTAGGACTTATCCCCAGTGCTTGAGCCCATTCTCTATGGAGGGATACCTTGATCAGCCTAGACATAATAGAAAGGGCCTTGGTTTTGCCTCTAAATGATATTCCAGACATTGTTGACTCCCCAATGGGAAGCCATACTCTCTCTGAAAAGTGGACAGGGGATGGGATGGGGTGAAGAATGGTAGATCAGGAAGGGAGGGAGTGGGAACTGGGATTGGTATGTAAAATAAGAAAAAAGTGCTTTAATATACAAATAAAAATAAATAATTTATAAAAAATAAAGCAAATAATGGTCTGCCCAGTGGGCTCCCCCAATGACTCCCTAGCACATCTCTGTGCATACAGAGAAAGGGAATAGAAGCTCTCATTCTTCAGAGCACATTTACAACAGACGATATCCCAGAAGAACAAGGTCCTCAAAAGAAAAATGTTTCAAATGCTAGCAAATCACAGAGATAAGGTTAGTATCACCAAACCAGGGCCTTTTCATTCATGGTAAGTTCATAAACTTAGTATTATGCTCTATTCCAGTTACACACTGTAGCTCAGATACTCACAGATGGCCTCAAATGTAGACTACATTACAGAAGCACCAAGCTCGCTGTATTTTCTGCCTTCCTAATTCTTGTGTTCCTAGAAGAACTTACTCCATTTTCCCTCCTTTTCCATTATTTTCTTCTCTATTTTCCCACCTCAGAACCACAGTATACGATTCTCAATAAAGGTGAGATATACATATACTTTAACAGATATATATGTAAAGCATATTTTGTTTTTAATATCATATTCCTTGAGGAAAAGTAAAACAAAGGTATGGCTTCTTGATCACGAAGTTGAGGTAGAGAGTAACAGAAAATTTTGTGATCAAAACAAAATTCATATTTTAATTATCTTTCATTGCCAATTTTATTTGGTCTTAGTGTCATGAGGAAAGTGTATCTCGTAATAAGAAAGTAAGTGCATACATTCTATGGTTTCATTGATTAAAAAATAATTTATTGAAAAGCAGTTGTATATTTCCTTATATTATATAACAGTGTCTCTGTATTTCTTAAAGTCTTCTTAAGTCTAATCTCAGAAGTAGTTCTGTGGTTGCATTTAATACTTAGTAATTATTATGCTCAAGCTGTATGCACATACGTATATTTAAGCAGATTTCTCTGCAAATCACACATTGCAATCTTTATACTGCCTGATAATGCATAAAATGTAGAAGAAAAACTCTTGTGTAAACAAGCTTCACAAGGCTAAAATAAAAGTCTTTTGATTTACTAAAAGCTTACTTGTCTAGACTATTCTGGTCAAGACACTATTACATTGTGGTACAGACTCTACTATAAAATAGCATTTCAGAGACTATACTAATGCTGAAACCTGACCTCTGTAATCTGTGTTCTATTAACATGGGTTTGAGGTTAAAGAAAATCACACAACATGCTTTTGTAATTATTCTTATTTATTAAGTGCACAGTGTGGCTGTTCTCAATGTTGTATATATATGCTTTTATTGTATGCTCAAGATTAGCAGAAAACTAAGATTGTTTGACATACTCATGTAGTTAAGAACTGTCCAGTTTAGGAAGATAATTAATTTGCCCAAATCCATTTATTACCTACTGGTTGAATAACGATATGCATCTACTCCTCACTAATGATAAATTTCAATAATCATGACACCAGAAGCTTGGAAATCCCTGTGTAAATATGCCAATTGTTCATGAAGCTGGAGAGTCCAATTATAATTCCTGAGATCTTGGCTGTCTTTGAACTTACTTTAACCAAAAGAAGATAGTATAAATGATACTTTCCCAGGTCTAAAACTAGTATTATATGTCTTGTTTCTCTTGGACAACATCCATATTAAAAAATGTATATTTTTGATAAACATGCGGGAAAATGTATGGAAAGTAAGAGATTATGGAAGAAAACCAGATTCAGGCAAATACCAGTCATTAAAATAATGAAACACTGTATTTGAGACAACAGATCAGAATGAAGATGTATAGATCATTCAGTCCAAATAGAATTATGACAACCAAAACCACATAGAGCTAAAGTCCTGAAAGGTAAATCCAAAGCAGAACAGCCTCATCATTTAGATAGCTGTTCTAAACACTAAAATTTAAAAGTTTGCTTTAAGAGAGCAAACTATGAGTAAAACTCTCATATTGGCAATTACTTTTTTGTTAGTAAAACCTTTCATTGTAACTATTAATACAAGACTATGCTCATTTAACTTAAGAAATTGATTCTGTGTCCGTGTTGTGGAAATGGAAAGAAGGCATGAGCTGAACTAAGTGTGATATTTAATCCCAGTGTTTTCTTCTGTAACCAATATTCCTCATTGATGTTCTTACTAAAAAGGTTTTTAACAAGCATAGAAAAATATGCCAATCCAAATCAATCTATTTTGAGTGATTTAACAATTACAAACGATCATCTTATACTGTGAGGACCCACAGATGTGTATCTTTTCCACCTTGACTGGAGGAAAGAAGGTTTCAGCTTATTTTCGCTCTCTCAAAGTTGTTGACAACTAAAGTTGCTACAAATAAGAAATTCTGACCTAGGGTGTGGTTAATTAGGATTTTTGGTATTGAGGTGGATCTACTCCACCTGGATCACAGGTTGGAGAATTCAACTCTATTTCTTATATCAAGTAAACTAAGTCTGAAATTAAATGGAGAAAAACTCAAAGCCATCCCACTAAAATCAGGAACAAGACAAGGATGTCCACTCTCTCCATACCTCTTCAATATAGTGCTTGAAGTTCTAGCAATAGCAATAAGACAAAATAAGGGGATCAAGGGGATTCGTATTGGAAAGGAAGAAGTTAAGCTTTCGTTATTTGCAGATGATATGATAGTGTACATAAGCGACCCCAAAAACTGTACCAAAGAACTCCTACAGCTGATAAACACCTTTAGTAGCGTGGCTGGATACAAGATCAACTCCAAAAAATCAGTTGCCTTCCTATACACTAAGGATAAGGAAACAGAGAGGGAAATCACAGAAGCATCACCTTTCACAATAGCCACAAAGAGCATAAAATATCTTGGGGTAACCCTGACTAAGGAAGTGAAAGATCTATTTGACAAGAACTTTAAGTCTTTGAAGAAAGAAATAGAAGAGGACACCAGATTTTGGAAGGATCTCCCTTGCTCTTGGATTGGGAGGATCAACATAGTAAAAATGGCAATTCTACCAAAAGCAATATATAGATTCAATGCAATCCCCATCAAAATCCCATCAAAATTCTTCACAGCTCTGGAGAAGACAATAATCAACTTTACATGGAAAAACAAAAAACCCAGGATAGCTAAAACAATCTTATACAATAAAGGAACGTCTGGAGGCATTACCATCCCTGACTTCAAACTCTATTACAGAGCTACAGTATTGAAAACAGCTTGGTATTGGCATAAAAACAGAGAAGTCGACCAATGGAATCGAATAGAAGACCCGACTTTAACCCACAAACCTATGAACACCTGATTTTCGATAAAGGAGCTAAAAGTATACAATGGAAAAAAGAGAGCATCTTCAACAAATTGTGCTAGCAAAACTGGATGTCAATCTGTAGAAGAATGAAAATAGTTCCATATCTATCACCATGCACAAAACTCAAGTCCAAGTGGATTAAAGACCTCAATATCAATCCAAACACACTGAACCTGATTGAAGAGAAAGTGGGAAGTACTCTACAACACGTGGGCACAGGACACCACTTCCTACATATAACCCCAGCAGCACAGACACTAAGGGCCTCATTGAATAAATGAGACCTCCTGAGACTGAGAAGCTTCTGTAAAGCAAAGGACACTGTTGCTAAGACAAAAAGGCAACCCACTGACTGGGAGAAGATCTTCACCAACCCCGCAACTGACAAAGGTCTGATCTCCAAAATATATAAAGAACTCAAGAAACTAGACCGTAAAAGGCTAATCAACCCAATTATAAAATGGGGCACTGAGCTGAACAGAGATCTCTCAACAGAAAAAGTTCAAATGGCCAAGAGACACCTAAGGTCATGCTCAACTTCCTTAGTGATTAGGGAAATGCAAATCAAGACAACTTTAAGATACCATCTTACACCTGTCAGAATGGCGAAAATCAAAAACACCAATGATAGCCTTTGCTGGAGAGGTTGTGGAGAAAGGGGTACACTCATCCGTTGCTGGTGGGAATGCAAACTTGTGCAACCACTCTGGAAAGCACTGTGGAGGTTTCTCAGGAAATTCGGGATCAACCTACCAATTGAATACCACTCTTGGTAATATACAAAGAGAGGCCTTATCATACAACAAAAGTATATGCTCTACTATGTTCATAGCAGCATTGTTTGTAATAGCCAGAACCTGGAAACAACCTAGATGCCCTTCAATTGAAGAATGGATGAAGAAAGTATGGAATATATACATATTAGAGTACTACACAGCAGTAAAAAACAAGGACTTCTTGAAGTTTGCAGGCAAATGGATGGAAATAGAAAACACTATCCTGAGTGAGGTAAGCCAGACCCAAAAAGAGGAACATGGGATGTACTCACTCATATTTGGTTTCTAGCCATAAATAAAGGACATTGAGCCTATAATTCGGGTTCTTAGAGAAGCTAAATAAGAAGGAGAACCCAAAGAAAAACATATAGGCATCCTCCTGAATATTAACTTTTATCAGGCGATGAAAGGAGACAGAGACAGAGACCCACAATGGAGCACCGGACTGAAATCTCAAGGTCCAAATCAGAAGCAGAAGGAGAGAGAGCACAAGCAAGGAACTCAGGACCGCGAGGGGTGCACCCATACACTGAGACAAGGGGGATGTTCTATCAGGAACTCACCAAGGCCAACTGGCCTGGGTCTGAAAAAGCCCGGGTTAAAACTGGTCTCGCTGAACATAGGGGACAATGAGAACTACTGAGACCTCAAGAACAATGGCAATGGGTTTTTCATCCTACTGTACCTATTGGTTTCGTGGGAGCCTAGGCAGTTTCGTGGATGCTCACCTTACTAGACCTGGATGGAGATGGGTGGTCCTTGGACTTCCCACAGGGCAGGGAACCCTGATTCCTCTTTGGGCTGACGAGGGAGGGGGACTTGATTGGGGGAGGGAGAGGGAAAGGGGAGGCAGCAGTGGGGAAGAGACAGAAATCTTTAATAAATAAATAAATTAATTAATTAAAAAAGAAAAGTAGCAAATAAAATTATCAGAAATCATTGTAAAAAATAGTAAACTAAGTCTGTTGCATCCTCCCTCCCTTTTCGGACTGAATTATATAAGCATGTGAAAAATAAAGGATTCGGGATTCACTGAATGTCCTTCCCAATTCTGTTCTGTGTTTCTGTTTCTTATTTCTCTTATATCTTTGTTCCTTTTGCTTAATAATTCTTTTTCTCATGCTCCTACCCTGGAATGTATGGATTTTGTCGAAGATGGTCTTTGACATTATAAATGACTCCATGTTCTTAATGACACTATACCCCTCTGCTAAAGCTGACACAGAGGCCTGGACTTTTTTTTAGTTTGTATCTCTGTCATGTGAAAAATAAAATTAGGAAAGGTGTCAATATGAAATCTGAGTATAATTTCCAAGGTTGTTTTCATATTTGCAGGGCTAAAGCACTTATCACTAGTTATCTCTCTGCATGATAGCAATTATAATTAAAAAAAACTGTTCTATGTTCAAAATAGAAAGCATAATGCTAGTATATTATGCTCCATATTATGTTGTAAATCAGTGTTGTACATCAATATTATATATATATATATATACATATATGTATTGCATGTGTAATTGAATATGATTGTATAAACTTCAAAGTCAAACATGACAGTGCATACCTTTAATCCCAGGACTCTGGTGGTTAAGGCAGGTGAGTCTCTGAGTTCAGGTGAGCCTGGTCTACATTGTGATTTCGAGGCAACCCAAGTCTACATAATGAGACATTATCTTAGTAATCTTTTGCACATATTATGGAAATTTACAAGAATTCCAACAATGGGAGTTTTAGAATTATGTAAAATATTGAGCACCTTAGGAGGCAAAATAAATTAGCATCAGTTTCACTTTTTTGGATCATATTGTTTAGAATTGAATATAAAATTTCAGGCATAATTTAGAAATGCAGCTTGTTAAATTATGAAATATTTTGAAAATTAATCACTGTCAAGCCATTTAAAGCATATTCTTGATAAACTGATGGCTAATCCAAGTTCAATGTAAAAAATATTTACAATATTAATTGAAATAGAATTATACAATTTTATAGTATTGCATTTATAAAATCTAAAGTAATTTAAATATGTTTTACTTTAGAAGGAAAGAAGTACCTCGATGAAATGAAAAAGGGACAAAGAGAGAAATAAATTACTGTCCAAATATTTTACACCTTTAAAAATCAAATAATAATGATAATAATAATGATGATGGTGATTATGATGGAGTATGATTCATTTATAAAAGAACAAATAATTATGTCACTCTCAGTGACACATTTTAATCAATGTGTGTTATTATACCCATCACTTCACACACATATATTATAATATGTATGTGTGTATATATATATATATATATACATATTGCATTATATATCATTCTATAATCAGAATTGCATGTTGAGAATATTTAATCTCTACCCATTAAGCATTTTCAAATGCAGCTACCAGGTATAGATATTATACTGTGCAATAAATTTAAAAATTCATTTTTATTGTCAAATTGAAACTTTATGCACTTTGGTTAGCATTTCATTTCCTCTTTCGCCTTGACCTTTTGTCAGCTTTAGCTACATTGATCCTCTCTACTTCTGAGTTTTACTTCTAAAAACGTCTACATAAAACAAAATAGTATTTGTATTCCTGTTCCTGACTTGTTTTTTTTCAACATAATATCTTTCAGAATTATCCTTGTGTCAAATGTTAGAGCTTTTTTCTTGAGTTTGAATAGCATTCCATTGTGTGTTTATCTGTATAGTTAATGTAGGCATTTATACACAAATGTGTTTTTTCTAAGTTCATGTATTGATGTTCAAATGGGTTGCTTAAATATCTTGAGTTCTGTGACTAATGCTATAACGAACATCAGAGGGGATAACTCTTCAGTCTAGCTATCTCAGTTTATTTACGTTCAACACAAAATCGGTATTGCTGGGCCTTTGATAATTTTAGCGTTTTGAAAAACTTCTGGGTTGGTTACTATATTGTCTATACTAGTTTACCTACCTACTAAGAACACACTAAGCTCCTCTGTATAAGCTTCGCACAGATTGACCAACATGTGCTATCCATCAGTTCTTGATGATATATTCTAGCAAGCAATCTTCCCTTTACACACCATATATAAATTTAACTAAAACCTCAAATGTGCAATCACATTTAATAACTGCCAGGATTTGAATGTTATACCAAAATTCAAACTGCCTTTTGATGTCTAATATCATTTGGAAAAAAAAGAGAGAATTACTGAAAAGGGGCATCTCAGAATTCATTATTAATTATAAAAATTTTCTCCTTATTATTTATAATGGCAAACACTATTTGAATGTGAAAATGAAACTTTCAAATTGAATGTATTTACAATGAAAGAATATGTGGATTTACTTACAGAAAGCATATTTTAAGTATTACTAGACTTTAAGCAATAATTGATGATTATACTCACAAATTACTTCTTTTTGTTAAATGATATTCATACTTATTTACATATTTTGTTTTAAACATTTGAAATATAAAATATTTATTTATGCTAAATCTATAACTATGTAAGAAAACATAAAGAGGGCCTGTAATTTTATCAAAATGATTTTTATATATTCATACTAATTAAATCAGGAAAAAATGATTATATTTTTCTTTTTTGACATAATTCTTTATAAATCCTTTGGAAATTTCACAACATGCACCCCAATCCTGCTCATTCCCCAGTTCCTCCATATCCACCATCACCCCATAGCATTCTCCCCCCTAAAATTTTAAGAAATTTTAATTAAAAACAAAACAAACAAGCAACAACTGTTGAATTAGGAGCGGCAGGGCTGCGTCCCCGGCACCCGGCCGCCCGCATGGCTAGTTTATACCCAGAAATAATTACACGGAAACTGTATTCTTTCAAACACTGCCTGGCCTGGCTAGGTCCAGTTTCTTATTGGCTAGCTCTTACATATTGTTCTAACCCATTTCTAATATTCTGTGTAGCCCATGAGCTGGCTTACCAGAGAGGATCTTAACCTGCGTCTGTCTGGAGTGGGAGCAACCATGGTGACTCCTCGACTCAGCTTCTTTTTCCCAGCATTCTCTTCTGTCTACTCCGCCTACCTAATTTTCTGTCCTATGATGGCCGAGGCAGTTTCTTTATTAGTAAGAAATCACTCCCACATCAAACAACACAACACTTGACCCCAATATTTTTCCCACCTCCCCAAAACTTCTTCACTCATCTTAGTGGCATTGGGAGCTGCAGTGTGTCACACAGTTTACTTCTTTTCAATGAAGTTTTGGTCTGGTTCAAATCCTCTGGCTTCTGTACATCCTCAACCATGGATCCTCACAACAGATGGTTCTGTGGGTATCTCTAGCTAGTCCCAGCGTAAAGACCCAGGCAGGCCTGTGAATGTCTTCCACCTTCCATGCTCCAATTTTTTTTTTTAAATAAATGTTTCTTCTTCAGGCTATCGAATATTCATGCACTATGTAGAAAGTGGGCAAAAATGTATTTCAGATTCATGTATGTCAATTAAGTACGCTAAAGAAATTTCAACGCAAAGAAGAGAAACCAAAGGATTTTCCAATCATTACCAATCTTCATTGGAAATATTTCCATATAGTTACTGTATGTAGCAAAAGTAAAGTTTACTGTCATAAGTAACTAACTATACATCCCAGAGGACAAGCCAAATAAAGATATTTATAGACAATAGTAGGAGGTAAGTTGAAAATGTCCAACCTCTTTTGTTTGAAATTGCTTGTATATAAATAAACAAATTTATTTTTCATTCTAAATATGTGAATATATTAAAAACTGGAGGTGTTTTAATATTATATATAGAACTTGAGAATAAACAGATAAATAGACATATACATTGACAACTTTAGGTTGGGTAGAGATATATTGATTAAAATACTCAATAGTTAAAATTTCTAAAGATCATGGGTGATTTTCAAAGTAGTCTTACTTTTATTTATCTTATTGTTTGGAGTTGTCCTAGTTTTGTTTATTTTTTCTTTTAGACAGGGTATTACATGTAGCTCAGGAAGTCCTGACATTTAATTGGTAGCACAGGTTGGCCTCAACCTTGTTCCTGGTCCTTCTACATCAGCCTGTGTTAACCTAGGATAACAGACTGGAAAGAAGACTCTTATCTTCTTCTATTGTTCTTAAGTGAAACTGTAACAATCTTCTTGCTATTGTAAATGTTACATGCTAACTATGTGAAACAGTGATGCCTTATTTGAATTTAACTCTTAAATTGTTAGTATTTATAAATGAGTATTTAATACTCTACAGTAACAACTTTCATTCTTCATTAACATCACAGATTAGTAGTATCTTCCATTGTAAGTAGGAAAGAACAACGGCTCTCAGTTTTGTCTATTGTCTGCAAAGTACAGTGCTAACGTCATGATTGATGCAGTGTCAGAATCCAGAAATTTGTTAGCCTTCAATGATGGAAAGAACTGTGTAACCTCTGTTTCACAATGCCTGATTTAGAATGCAGATGTTTCTGCCTTTGATGTTCAGTGTTCTGGGTAAACATCTTAATGAGACCCAGCTGTACTAGTCCAGCTCAGGTAGATTGCATTTTTATGAGCTTGTGAAGTTAAAAACTAATTGTGTTTTTGTCATAAAGCCTTTTGGAGATGACATTGAGACACCAAGACAAAACGAAAACCCAGACATTTCTTCCTTAAAGGATGGCACTAGGAAGAAAAAATAACAGCGTGCGTTGCCAATTTGCATCAATAATTGTTTTCTTCACGAAGAAGAGGTTGGTAGCAATGTTTAACTGACTGAAATTTTCACATGAGTAACAGAATGGACTTCTTTTCTAAGCTTGGCTATTTTCCATGCAATAGGGTGTGTTTTTAAAAACACATTCTTGGCCTTCATCACAAAACCACACATAGCTATAATTTGGGTAACTTTAACAGATAATTTATGACTTTTTCACTCGGCTTAATGGCGCATAAAAAAAAACTCAAAATAGCAATATGAGTACCTTGCTTCAGCAGTCAAGAAATTCCAGAGACCAAGAAGGTTTCTACATAGTGACTTCCATGTCAAGGGGAAAGTATGAATTGCACCGAGAAAATGGTTACTTAACACATATATTAGGCTTTTCAAATCTACACCCTGGTGATTCTGATTCTCCTCTGAACACATAAGAAAGGGGTTTGGATGTTTTCAGTTGTTTCTTTTTCTAATATATTCAAATGGGACTCTGTGGATCACTGTCAGAGAATCAGTGTGAACCTGTTAGTGACAATTTACTGCTCCTAAAATTCCAGGTGTTGCAACTGATTCTAATGATTTTTTTGTCCCTTCTATGGCCTTTAACCAGTTAACAGCACCTGCTGCTGCCTGTGATGAAACCCCACAGGAAATGAATGCCAAAGGTACGAGATGAAAGAGAAAGTAATTTTCTGGGAGGGAGCAGAGTAATTTTGCACTGTGAGGTGAAAGGGTGAGAAACCGAAAGACTTGTAAGGAATTACTTATGAAACTGGGGGTGAGGCTAAGAATTGGAGGCAACATATATGAGAGGAGAAGAGGAGAAAAAAAAACCTGGTCATGGAAAGACGCCAAAAGAACAATGGATGAAATGTACACTGAGAATGTGCTGCTGGGAAAAGCAGGCACTGGAATCCATATGAAGAAATCACAAACTCAACAAGATTGTGTATATATTCTCAGTGTTTGGTGTGTTTAAAATAGCAAACAAGGGTTCTGTGTCTTTTATCTGTCATGCTGCACAGTGGCTAATAGTTCCTGAGTTTTTCTTTTTAGATCTTTATGTCGAATAATCTAAGAAATGTACACTGAGAAAGATATTACACAAAAGAAAAGAACTCGGCAATGATGAGTATCGCCTGGAAGTGCAATGCCACATGGCAGGAGGAGTGTGAATTGAATTTTTATCTGAATCAAATAATTCCAATCTAGAATAGAAAAAAATATTATTAATATTAGAAAATTACATAAATGCAATAAGAATTTGGAAACAACTTTACTGCAATCTAATATAAGAAAGGTACATTGAGGGTTATTAAATAATGATTCATAGGCAAGAAATAGTCTTACACAGGGAAGAACATACTAATTGTTTACCAGATACCAAATAGTTATCTCTGAAAATGCATATATAAGTAACATTATACAGACTGAGCAGAATGTATTTCCAAACATGTATGTATATACAAAATACACATATACATGTAACAACAATTAGTGGAAAAGGAGGCAATAAATGTGAAAGAAAGCAAGGAGAGGTACACATGAGATAATCTGGAGAGAAGAACTAGAAGGGGGAGTGATGTAATTACATAACAACCTCAAAAATAAAAGAAATTAAACTGAAAGAAATAATGAAAGATGACTATTGTTGTATATTGTCAGCAGATCAGAGAGCCTTTGTAATATCTTTAAGTGGGCTGAGGGTAATAAATTCACATAAAATTGAATGTATCTTTCTTTGGAGAATGGGACATCTTATGCCTCATGCTTTATCATCTGTTGATAAAACTAACCCAACAGCAAAGTACTTGAACTTTCATCAAAGTTTCTGAACTTTTTTTTTGTCTCTGTTGGAGTGCCAGTGTGGAATATTTGAGTCCACACTGTTCCATCCTCAGTTGATATTACTTAACAATTAATAACAAGTAAAATCCCTGAGAATTCTAATTAGTCCGAATTTAGGGCAGAGACAAAATTAGGGATCATTAAAGATTGTCAAAATAGCCAGATGGTGGTGGTGCATGCCTTTAATCCCAGCACTCGGGAGGTAGAGGTAGGTGGATCTCTGTGTGTTTGAAGACAGGCTGGTCTACAAGAGCTAGTTCCAGGGCAGACTCCAAACCTACAGAGAAACCCTGTCTCAAGAAAAAAAATAGTTTGTCAAAATAGTACAGAGGAGATTGAAGTGTTCAATGTCGGGTGAACATCAGGCTTTGGAGTGGTCATTTCTTGGAACATGGCAATGGTAGATTTCCAAAAAACACTGAGCCCCTTAGAAATAGTATTTTTTAAAAAAATATAACATACACACAACACACACCACTCACACATAATTCCTGACATGATGCTCCCAAAATTTTTCTACACCTTATTCTTATTTTGCTGCTTTTTCATCTTCTACTGGGTGTGGGGGAGATATCCCTTATTTTATATGCATCTGAATTTTTTTTTCAAAGTGTGTATGATATTTAAAACCCTGCCTTGAATGGGTTTTTGGTAACATTGTAGTCAGGGATGAAAGTCTCCTGTAGTCCTGTGGCCACCACCAGACCCCCATGAGTCTATTTCCCTCCTGTATCCCTGAGGCTGCCATCAGACTCCCACGAGTCTATTTCCCTTCTGTAGTCCTGTGGCTACCATCAGACTCCCATGAGTCTATTTCCCTTGAAAATTCTCCACACATTCATCCCAAAACATGAGGTAGAGTGTCTGTGGTGTAGCATGTCATGCTCACTTTGAACAACACTCATGATTTTTCTACTTTTATCAAGTTTATAGTATATAAGCTATCCTCAGTGTATTATTTTGCCTTTTCATTAAGCTTTAGACGTACTTTTTCAGTGTTAGAGAGGTATCTCAGTGGTGGAGAATACATACTGATGTGCAGGGGACTAGATGGTCATTTGTAGCCATCACGTTGGGTTGCTCACAATCACTGGTAATTCCAACAACCATGTGTAAATCCAGCTCCAGATAATCTAATATCTCTAGCTTGCACAGATATGGAAGCATGCAAAAACAGCACACAAACACACCACAATGCACATTACTTAAAATAAAATACGTATAAAATAATAGCTTTTGTATATTATAACTATTTGCCAACCAAATAAAATATTAGGACTACTCTTATTATGTAAAAACAAAAGGCAGACTTTTTTTTCTTTTCTTTCAACTGAAAACTTGCTTTATATTCTACCAGACTGGAGAACAACTTTTGAACATGGTTTTGGTTTATAAATACACACACCATCTGTGGTTCTGTTGATATCTGTCATTAATTTGGCCCTCACATTATTACATTATTTAGGAGTACTATGTCCAAAATATAATTTGCTGTAATATAATGTAATGGAAAAAGTTCTGAAATTTTAAGATTATTCAGTCAACTAATTTACCGATTTTTCTGAGCCTTGTTATTTAGTAAACTATGTTTGCTGACATTGCTGTGAAAGATAAAGTAAAAAGAAAGGGTTAAAGTGTTCACCAACAACATAATGTATTGGTAGACAAGATAATGAATCATCTTGAATTCGGCAGTTTTTCCCACAAATACTTGTTTTTCCTTCTAAGCAAAATAATTTTTATTGAACTATACATTTTTTCTCTGCTTCCCTCCCTTCCTCCCCTCTCTTCCTCCCCTCCCTTCCTTTCCCCTCCCTTTCAACTCTCTTCCATGGTCCCCATGCTCCCAATTTACTCAGGAGATCTTTTCTTTTTCTACTTCCCATGAAGATTAGATCCATATATGTCTCTTTTAGTGTCCTCATTGTTGTCTAGGTTCTCTGGGGTTGTGAATTTAGGCTGGTTTGCTTTGCTTTATGTCTAAAAGACACTTATGAGTGAGTACATATGATATTTGTCTTTTTGGGTATGGGTTACCTTACTCGCTATGATGTTTTCTAGATCCATCCATTAGCCTGCAAGTTTCAAGATGTTATTATTTTTTTCTGCTGTGTATTACTCCATTGTGTAAATATACCACATTTTTCTTACCCATTCTTTGGTCGAGGGTCATTTAGGTCGTGTCTAGGTTCTGGTTATGATGAACAATGCTCCTATTAACATATTTGATCACATGTCCTTCAAGAAAAACCTTGTGATTTAATTTAAATTACACGTGTTTTAAATCACATGAAATACATATTAAGTGAATGTGTCTGCTGGGATCATGGACTGGTTTGTACATTTTGCACATCCAACTAAGATATTATATGTGGGGGTGTTCCTTTGCATGCTTCTCTATTTTTAATGGGTGTTTCTCTAAATAACAGAAATATAATCAAAATATACCTATCTACTGTCTAAGAATTCATATATTAAAGATTATCACAGAGAAGAAACAAAATCGCCAATAATCACTTGTATCAAAGATAATAAATAGGCAGAGAAGTGATGGTGCACACCTTTAATACCAGCATTCAGGAGGCAGAGGCAGGCAGATCTCTTTGAGTTTGAGGCCAGAAAAAAAAAGATAATAACAGTTGCCTTTAAAATATTTTTTGCACCATTTTACTGCGAGTTACTTCTGCTCTGGAGAGTCTTTGGTGTCAAACCCGTGCATCTACTGTTGGATAGTAAGACTTTCAAAGTTGTTTATAGCCCTGAAGACTCTAAGAATGGTGTTCTGTTTTCTGTCTGTTCTTCAGGACACA
This sequence comes from Alexandromys fortis, assembly GCF_014885135.2. NCBI lineage: Eukaryota > Metazoa > Chordata > Mammalia > Rodentia > Cricetidae > Alexandromys > Alexandromys fortis. The sequence goes on from NW_026068036.1 coordinate 773,971, forward strand.
ATGTCACCCACTTTAACTCTTGGTTTTTAAAAGGCTGCAATTGTTTTCAACAGCATCCCATCACTACTTGATGTAACATCTCTCCTACTTACTTTGCAAATTACTCTCCATTAGTATGCAAACATCTATTTCATAATTATCTACCCCTCATTGTGATATATGGTGTTTAAACTAACAGCTCTGTTCCTTGAATACTTTTGCAAATAAATTCTTATAATAATATGAGGAAATCTAAAGTTTGAAGTTTGGAATTGATTCTGTTGAGTCAAAATGACAATAAAGATATGCTGGAAAGCAATCATGAGATTTGACATACCTATTCATAGAGTCTTACAGAGTATAGATGAAGACACAGGAATAGAGTAAAATGGCTTCTGAGTTCTAGATGTTCTGTTTGATTTTCTGTCTCTTCTGTGATATGAATCTAGTTTTCTTTTATTAATAAAATTTCAGTCAAAAAATAGAAGGCCTTTTGTTCTATGTTAGTGGATTTAGTCTTCAGAAAAACAATGAAGGCCTTTTGATGGAGGAGGGTCATCTTTTTATCTGTTGTTTCACTGGTTAAGTAAAAAAGAAACTGCTTGGCCTCTGATAGGGCAAAAAATTAGGTAGGCGAAGTAGACAGAACAAAATGCTCGGAGAAAGAAGCTGAGTCAGGGAGTCGCCATGATTCTCACTCTCCACACAGCCGCAGGTTAAGATCTTCCCTGGTAAGCCCACCTCGTGGGCTACACAGATTATTAGAAATGGGTTAATCAAGATGTGAAAGTTAGCCAAACAGTGTTTAAAAAAATACAGTTTCCGTGTAATTATTTCGGGTATAAAGCTAGCCGTGCAGGCAGCTGGGTGCCAGGAATGTAGCACACCACTCTTATTACAACAGCCTTTAGTGAAGACCCGTTCTGTGTTTCCAGAGAAAAGATTCTAAGCAGTAATGATGGGATGAATCAGTTATTTCCTGAGATAGCCTCACTACTTCAGTGTGCCTAAGAATTATATACACTCCTTGGAATCACTTTCTAAATCCACATTTTACAGTATGATTACTATTTTTTTTTGTATTTGTTTGTGGAAAAAGAGAGAAAATATTACATTGTCAAAGAAGACCCATGTATTCCTTAAAATGTCTCTTTTCTCCTGTTGATTATTCATTTTCTGATACAATTATATTCTTATTTAGCATAGTAGCTCTTTAGAAGTGCCCTGGCCAGCATTAAGCACAACCCATGTTATTATCTAAGAGGTACAGTGCAAACAAAGAATTTATCATATAGAGTGCTTTTTGTAGGGGACAAAAGGGCACTTAATAAGGAAGTTACCATGTAAGCATAAATAGCAGAGTTTGGGTACTAACTTTGATGTAAAAGTGCAGCAAGTCAACGGGGCTGCCTATAACTGCACCATCAGAAAGGCAGAGCCCACCTGGAAGCTGTCTAGTAAGATTTGACACAATTGTCTAGCTCCAAATTCAGTGAGAGAGCTTGCCTCAATAAATAAAGTGTAGGTTGAACTTCAAGGCTGATCCTATGTGGACACACAGACTGAGAGACAGACAGACAAACACACATTGCATGCAAACCGGTTCATACATGTACACTGGTGTAAGCAAATATGCATCTACATATATCTATTAAATAAAGAATATGATATACATTGGAACCAAAGGAGCAAAGACATACAGAAAGACTGCTTCTTATTCTTTTCATTCCTCTTAAGACTATTTCTTAGCATTGTTTAGTAAGAGGCCACTTGTTGGTTCCCAGCTGCTCAACCCCAAAATAATCACACAGAAACTGTATTAATTAAATTACTGCTTGGCCCATTAGTTCTAGCTTCTTATTGGCTGTTACATCTTAATTTAATACATTTCTATTAATCTGTGTATTGCTACCAGGCTGTGGTTTACTGGGTAAAGTTCTGTCCCATGTCTGTCTCTGACAGGACTACATGGCTTTTCCTGACTCTGCTTTTTTTTTTTTCTCCCAGCATTCAGTTTAATTTTCTCCACCTAGCTCTGTTCTGCCCTGCTCTTCTATAGGCTCAAAGCAGTGTATTTATTAACTAATGGTATTTACAGCATACAGAGGGTAATCCCATATCAGCATTGGGAATAATATTTTTTATAAAAAAAATTCTGAAGCTGTTACCTTTAATCAAAACAAAAATAAGGGAGTCATTTTCTATTGTAAAGTTTTACTTCATACAATAAGTATATATATATATATATATATATATATATATATATATATATATATATATATATATATATACATGAAATCAAGGAATACTTTCTAAAAAGCATTTGAAAAGACTGGAAGTTAGAATTGGGCACCCCCTAGCAACATCTCTCATCCTTCTAATCAAGCTCTCTAGCTTCAAAGGACTAAAAACACATTACCACATACTTTAGGGAAAGCTGTTGTGGACATCAAGGTGATGTAATGATCACAGACACAAGAGAGAATTCAATTAGGAGGAATGTAGCAGCATGCTACTAAAGGCACACAGTATCATGCTAATTAAAGTGCAATAAACCAACAAAAGCCATTGAACATTATACTAGCAGAGGCAAAATAGAAAGCTGATGAACCAAAGTAATTGTTTTGTTTTTAAAATCAAAGTGCCAATATACTACTGACTAGAAAATTAGAATGGCTATGGGTCTCTAAGGAATAGACTGTTATCAACTATTGAAAATTTAAATCATTTTTAACAAGTTACTAAAATGTGGAAGCATTAAACCAAGGATACATCACAAATTATAATACTTATAAGTAAATATATGGTTTAATATATGAAATAAATGTTCATCATTACTGAAAAAATATCTTTACATGTCTAATGTGAGAAAAGCAAGAAAATGACTATGTCGTTGTATATTCATTTCTTAACACAACAACAGTCTTAAATTTAAAACAAAATTATTCTTTTCCATTTTATTCCTCTGAACAAAATATTTTCTCTGCTGGAAATATGGCATTATATAAATGGCTATTAAGATGAGAGCAATAAGCAAGTCAAATAAGTACATGTACAAGCACAGGACTTTAGAAGTCAATTAGGTAAGTCAGTTATGTACTCTGTGTATTTTACCCTGAAATTGCAAACAAATTTCTCAGTAGAAGCCATAATCATTGAAAAGATATAAACAAGTCAAGGAAATTAATTTATAGACAAAATAATTGTATCCAGTTACTCTGTAGTGATATAACTTGAATTTGGAATTTGTGGTTTCAGGGCACCATGCACATTAAAATATATGAGACAGGTCCAAAACATTGCTAAGAAAATAAAGATTATAATTAAAAATATCACGATGGGAGCTCAAAGGAATTCTTTGATATATCCTAAACAAACAGGACATTAATGAGGATGCTGCAATAAAGCAACTGGGCTATGGTTCTCAGTTGTATCCTGTGAATTATTGTGTATAATTATAACACTTACAATTCAGCTTATGAAATAAGCCAATATTTATGCCTAGTGTCCACAGATGCAATTAATGGCTCATTAGTACACAGGGATCATTGTACAAAAGCAGAACCTCAATTCTCACCATGTCTTTTGAAATTTTGTATTTGCATTTATGTTTCAACAAAATGTTTAAACAATCAAACTTGTGACATTTTAACAATTCTGCAGCCGAAATAAAGGCAAATATATTTTTAAATGAAAGATCAGAATGAGCCGTCAAGAATATGAAGGCTGGCTAAGAAAAAAAAAAACACTTAGAAGAAGCATATATAGAAATGATGCCTTCTTTCCATCCATCAGCCAAAACACAGGATATAAATTCCCAAACACAAAAGTGATCAGCTACCAATCCCTCTTTATTCCAGGAAGAACAGGACTTAACTATTAGACAAAATTGGACCCCCACTTGCATGGTGGAATACAGAAGAATATTTCTTTGCAAGCTGAATCAACTAGCCTTGGACTGTAATTTATTTGACTCCTTATAAGTTATAGTACCCCCAGAGACATGAAATCCAATTATTTTCTTTCTCTAATAATTTTTTGTTCTTTATTGAAGATGTTCATTCTGGGTTTGAAAGGCATTGTTCTGAAAACCGCTGATTCCTTGGGTGTATTCACATATTATATTAATGATGAGCAACTTCTGTTTGCATTCCATTTATTGTTTTTCTTTTATTAAAGTAGACTTTTCTAAATAATAACCTATCTTGAAGGGGAAGTGACACGGGATTTCCCTCTGTAAGTTATGAATATGTTTTATTACCATTGATAAATAAAGAATCTGTTTTGGGTCTATTGCACGGCAGAATAGAGCTAGGTAGGAAGACTAAACTGAATGCTGGGGAAAAGAAGGCAGAGACAGAGAAATGCCATGCAGCCACCGAAGGAAAAGATGCCTATGGGAGCTTGGTGGAAAATTCCTGGTAGGCCATGACCTCATGGTGATACACAGATTAATAGAGATGGGTTCATTTAAGATATAAGAGCTAGCTAGCAATACACTTACATAATTGGCCAAGAAGTACTTTAATTAATTCAGTTTCTGTATGATTATTTCAGGTCTGAGTGGCCAGGAACAAATGTGCAGTCTCCACCTACAGGGATGTAACTGTTATTTTGCCCACAGAGTATGAAAACAGAAATTCCAAACAGTTAACAAGTGATTATTCTCACTAAAGAGTAACTAAACATTATTGTTCCCAGATCTTTCCATATGCTGTAAATTATTTCAACAAATGTATATATATATATGTGTGTGTGTGTGTGTGTGTGTGCATATTTATACATGTGTATATGCATATATATTCACACAGGTCATAGTGATAACTCAGATTTATTAACTAGTGTGAGTTGGAAATATTTTAGACTTTAGGAAATATAAAACAAGAGAAATTTTATATCTATAAATTTTATCTCAAAGTATGTATTACTTAAAAGTGGAGAAACTTTCCCTACTCAATAATAGAAGGAAATAATGTAACCACCTACATTACAAAATATGGGGTGCATCTATTTGCTTGGTTTAAAGAACTTGAACTTGAAAGGCAATATTCAAAGGAACAGACAACTCTCAACACATACAAAGAAGGTGGTTTCCCTAGAAACAGGAAATAGGTAAAAGCTCTCAGGAGAGATCCTGCCACCCATGTTCCTTTTGAGTTTGGTAATGCTTTCAAGCTCATGGAGGACAGACGGAATGGATGTCTCACAAAGAAACATCCATGGTGGGGAGGGGTTTGTAGCATTTATGAGACGCCACGTTACTCAATGTTTGACACTATAGGTATAACAGGAACAACTATGATAAGTCAAGGTTCTTTCTTCCTGCTATATGTTCCCCATATGTAGAAACCATAAAACAACGCGAGGAATTGTTAACACACCAATTCTGTACGGATAGATACACCAAACAAAATTAGTTGTATTTAAATAATTCCATTACTCTACCAGCCTTTGCTTTTACCTACATGTGACTTAACTTCTGCCCTCATCCTTCTCATCCTTCACCATACACACACACACATACACACACACACACACACACACACACACACACACACACACACACACTCCTTTAGAAGGAAACGAAGGACTGGAGGACTTGCAACATTTTGCAGGGGAATTGTACTAATTAGCTTCCAACATAGACCTTTCAGTTTTAAAACTGAAACTGCGACGTATAAACTTATATTCTTTTCAACTTATGCCCCACTATCTGCTTTGACACAATGAAGATGTTTCAAAATATTCAGGAGGTGAATGAATCTTTTGACATGTTTTGATTCAAATTATCAAATCTTATTTTGCTGTAAGGAGCCACAGAAATGGGAACTTTCTTTGCTAATTCTATTTAAATACTTAATTTATCATGCACAATGCTAGGGGCTGGGAATAGAAAGATGAATAATGAAGAATCCTGGCCCCCAAAAGGCCTACAATCATTCTCAATGTGAAACTTGAGGAATTTGAAATAATTTAGTAACTAGGTCCATTTCTTCTTGAACATTTCATGATTCTACCAATTGCACTTCTTGATTGGTTTTAAATTTCATAATTGTGTTCAGAAATAAAGGACAGAGAATAAAATGGTGTTTGAGAATTTGTTTACATGTAGATAAACATGTTCACAATAAATGGAAGAATTTGACAATCTAGGAAGAAATTTCATAATATTAATGAACCAAAAAGAGCCAGAGATGAAAAATTTACAAAATATAAGCTAAATGCATGAAATATTTTCAATGATTCAAGAATATGCACATATTAAGAGTGAAGAATAGATAAATCATGTTGTTTGATAATCAAAATCTGATTAAAATACTGTTTTAGAAAATTAAAATTATTTTACTTCTGACTATATTCTGACGTTTTCATAAGAAATTTAATCAATATAGAATAGTTCATTTCCCTTGTCCCTTTTTCCTATAAAACTTTCAAAGGCATTGCTTGGTTTTCTTTCAAGTTCATGGCCTGTTTTTTTTTATTTTACATGTATGTGTTGTATACATATTTCTAAGTATAAAAATATAATATGCTCAGTCCATATATATTACTTGTGTGTTTCAGGTTTGACTCTGATGTTGTACATGAAACTAGCATTCTCGTTCTTGGAAAAGACTGTTTCTTCTGCTTTCCTTATTTCTTTGACCTGCAGTTTTTTGTCTGGGATTGACATCTCATGGGATTTCCCCCTTCCAAGATAGCATGTCTTTTGGTGCTACCCTTGTTCAGTCAATGTTTAGCCAGCACTATTCGATAGATTTTCAGGGATTAGCTTCTCTGACATTTCTAGAAGACACAAACACCAAATTCTTTGTGCCTCATGCTCTTATAAATATTTTTTTTCTGCAATGGTCTCTGAGCTTTCGGGGCTGGCGTAATAGAGATGTATTATTTAAGACAAGGATACACTGATGTGGGAGTCCCCTCTGTGTGCTGTGATTATCATTAATGAATAAAGAAACTGCTTTGGAACTATAGCAGGGCAGAACTTAGCTAGATGGGGAAAACTAAACTGAATTCTGGGAGATATAAGGGCCCAGTCAGAGAAGAAGCCATATAGCCCTGCCAGTGACAGACTGGGAACATTACCTGGTAAATCACAGCCTCGTAGCTATACACAGATTACTAGAAATGGGTTAAATTAAGATTTAAGAGTTAGTCAATAAGAAGCTAGAGCTAATGGGCCAAGCAGTGATTTAAATAATATAGTTTCTGTGTGATTATTTTGGGGCTGAGCAGTCAGGAATCAATAAATGGCCTTTCTTACAACAAATTGAATCCAACGTGGTTGACTAAATCCACATAAAACCAAGGAAAGTTTGGAAAGCAACTATAGACATTAAAAATCAAAGTTTAACCACATTTTTTTTTCTGAATGGGCTTTGCTTGCTGGCAGTATGCCCTGGCTCCTTTAAGAGAGGTTTTTCTGAGACAGTGGTAGGAGTACAAATGCCGGCTGTGCCATTGATATGGGACAGAAAGAGAAAACAATTTAGGAAAAAAGATTACATTTTTCATAACTATTTTTGTCTCTAACATACGTTTCATTAAATATATATGTCTGTGTATGTCTATAAAAATAATGTTTAAGTTTTCCACAATGAACAATGAATTTTTCTCCAACAATCTTTGAAGTTTCCAGGAAGATGATGGGGACTCACAACAACTCTACCTGGTTGATACGATGTCATGATGCTGGTAGCACTACTATAAGACTTGCTGGGGGGTACCAGCTGCTCAAGATGGTTCCAAATGGTGAGGTAAAATGGTGTACTTTTCTACAATGTTTTGGTCAGAACTCCAAATAGGAACCCCAGAAAAACCCTAACGAATACTAAAAGACTATGTACAATTATATCAGACAGTAATCTTGGAACTTAACCATCATTTTACTTTCACAGGATTGCATAGAAAGAACATCGCCCCCATGACAGCTGGAAGTAATTCTAGAAGACGATGTTCCCTATACCAACAAAGTTTGACACCATTTAGATATTGATTATAATTGGTATAGATTTGCAGGTTGAGGGGAAATTTTGTAGGCTCAGGGATCTCTTAGGAAAAAAGTGGGAAAATTGGATGGGATAGTAGATTAGTGTGAGCTTACACTAATCATAATAGTAAGTAATAGAGTGAATACTTGTATGCTATTATTTAGGCAATTTACATTGATATAGATTCTTGTATATTGATACATACTTAAATTGTATTGAATATGTTCCTATTTTTGTTACAATATTTGTATATCTAGGCAAAGTTACTTTATCATAATGTATGTATGAATGCTTCTACCTCTGCTTGAAGCATTTTTGTATTCTGATACAATTTTAAGATATATTTATCATATTGCAATGTACATTTTTACCTCTGATCAAGATACTTATACATTGTTTACATTTTGAGGTCATTATCTTCATTTGTTGCACAGTTGTTTATTATATAATCTTCTAATATGAAGTCTTAGTCTTTAAGTTATATAGGTATTAAGAATTATCAATCAATAGTCATCTATGTTTGTCATACTTATAGTTAGACTAATCAAGTTTATTAGATACATAGAGATTGTATTCTGCATAGGAGGGTAATCTTAAACCACTTCAAAGAGCTGTAAATTATGGCATTTTTATAACTTAGGGTTCTGTTGATGTGAGACACGATTGCCCCTGGCATCTCAGATCTATTCCTGAGAGAATGTTGAGTACCAAAGACTCTACTCAGAGTTTGTTTTCTTCTTGGCACAATTAGTTTCTGGGAAAGGAACTGTCCATGCCTCAACAACTGACAAGGTACATGGTATCTGGTAATAGATAAGCAGGGCACAAAGAAAATGACTGTAAAATCTTGCCAAGAGAGGGTAAGATGGTTTTGAAAATTTTCCTGCCTTTGAAAATGGTCTGTTAGTTATGGTAGGCCTTAGCCAAACTTGGTTGCTTCAACATTGCAAATGAGACTTGAGTGATTGATTGTAGGTAGCCAGTTGTCTCTGTTATTTGTTGTACATTTTTGGAAGTTGCTTGATTGCACTTCTGTTTACTCAAGTACTATTATTTTCCTTCTAGGATCTTTGATGGGGTTGAAGACTAGATAGCTGTAGTTACTTACCTCTCATGACTTGGCCAAGTTATTTATTATACAAGAATTAAACTCATTAGGGTAGGATAATTATTGAAACATTTATCACATGTTTCTTGATCGATATATTTGTTCTTATTGTATATAATTTTGTATTAAGCTTACAAATATCTTATTTAAACAAAAGTTGGAGGTGCTGAAGAAATTCCTACTGCCAGTAGATTTTAAGTTACCTACCAACTTGGGTGTGGCCTCTTCTTATACTGTTTATGCTGATGTAAAGAGAATGTCTGTCCTCTTTTCTGGAAGTGAAATTTGGTTGCTGTTCTCCATTCCAATAGAAGATTATTACTTGTGAGTCTGCCCCTAAATAAATAGCATTCTACTATTCTCAATTCTGAGCTAGTCTGGGATTTCTTATAAGCATCCTTCTTCATGCCATTTTGAAATGCTGGCTTTCTGGGCCATCCTGCCAGCATGATCTCTGGCTCTTTCAGGAAGCTGAGCATTTAAATGGGGTTTGTGAACAGAGTGCTACAACTTACTTAATGGCGACATAGACTGGCTGTGTGCCTAAAAATGGGGCTGTGACTTTGTCTGTGGCAATGATATCTTTCAGGAGGGGAAGGGCACAGTCTTGCAGTTCCATCAGGACGCCGTCCAGAACCCCCATCATGGGGGTGATGTCCAGCAGCACAAGGATGATAGGCTGGTCTTTACCAAAGACAGATCCATTTCCAATACTGTACAACAGCGAGTACGCAATCTGACCAGCTGCTCCAGTCACGAGGACTCTGATTGGCTCCGACATTATTAAGACCTGCGATGACGATTTCTGCACCTGCAAAGCTGTCTCCAGGAGTCAGGTCACCTCTACAGCAGAACTGCTTTTGAATTTCTCTCCTCTGCATGACTAGACAATCACATTGACGTCAGTAAACATCCCAAAGCTGAGGAATCAAAATGTCGTCTTTGAGCCTAGTACCAAACAGTAATAATGCTATACTCAAGTTGTGAACAGCAACATATTTTAAATATTATGTGCTTCATGGTAGTAATTTGTGAAAGTCTATCATGCTGTAAGTGTTGATCTAAATAAAAGTATATTCAAGTGAAAAAAATGGGGCTGTGACCATGGCTCTCAGAGACAGCAAACAGCTCTGCCTTGCTGAACTGGGTGAGGAAAGCAGGCAGTACCATATTTCCCCTAACAATGATGCTGCTCAAGTTCATAAGAGGCACTTAGTATTTTAAGAGGCAGTTCTGGTCAGAAAATAATTACTGATATGCAATAAATACAAATACAGATGGAAAAGACCTCTAATGGGTCACAGTGTTAGATAAATGTACCTAGGCTTGCAAGAGAGAATAGAAAGAGTATAGAGAGTTGGAAAAAAAGTAAATAATTTTAAAAAATATATAAAACAAAGTCCTTAAAGAGACAGAGTATAAATAGTCATAGATAAAAGAAGTGAAGAAAAATAAGCCACATAAAGATGGATAAAGACATAGAGACTATGGATTATGTATATTATTACGTTTTCTTTGAATTTTTGACATTGAATTCTTTGAATTAGCTAAGTACAAAGAGACATTTCATTACATGAACTGCTAAGCTAAACCAACATATATATCTTAAAGGTATCTTAATTTCAAAATATAGATCTAAGGAATTGTTTCTTTGGAAAAGAGGTTGTTCTTTTGTTTTCCCAGAGGATGAGACCCTGTGGAATTTTTCCAGACTAATATGATTTGATTCACCATGAACCCCTGAAATGTCACCATGAACACCCCCAAAAATTACTTCACCCAACAAAAAGCAGGAAGCAATATGGAGAGAACTATGATCATATACCCAAATATTATCTATAAATGCTTATTTACATTTAAAGAGGGGTATGCTATAGATATTTTCATTGGTATGGATCTTGTTTTATTGATACAAACTAAGGGTCAATTTTGTTATATTGTTTGTATGTATTTCTGATTTTAATTAAGGTATTGTTTGTCCATCTCATTTAAAAATGTAATGTATAATTAAGAAATATAGGTTAATAGATAGTCATCTATAATAGTCAAACTTGTAGTCATGTGTGTTAGGTCTTCTAGATATATAGAGATATAGTTCAGTTAGATAGATGTTCTTCAAATCATTCAGATACATTCAGAATATGACATTTAAAATATTTTAAGAACTAAAGACTTTTCATGACAATGAGACACATCTGCTCCTGGCAGCGTCAATTACTTCAAGAGAAAGACGGACATCAAAGAGTTTTCTAATAGAGTTAGTTTGCCATTTGTCAAAAAAAAAAAAAAACAAAAAAACAACAAAAAAAAAAAAACCTGCTTATGCCTGGACATGCAGGACCAGAGAAATGACTGCTGACCTTGCCTAAAGGTAAGACAATCCTTTGTGGTTCCCGCTTCATGAAAGAGTCTGCTAGACATTCTGGAGGACACAGAAGAAAGTGATTGCCAATATAGGTGGAACTGTCTTTAAAATTTCTTGCTTCATGGAAAAGTCTGCCAGATACTATGGGCCAGTAGGCTGAAGATGGATGACCCAACAGTACATAAAAGAACTTTGGGTGACTATTCAGGCAGTGAGAGTCTCTGTCATTTTGAGAGTTGTTTACAATGCACTTTCTGTTTACTTAGGTAATATTATATCCTTATGGAGTCTTTGATGGAGTTGAAGAATAGCTATAGTTTTTATTAGTCATACTAAAAAATAAAATTGATAAAAAATATTGGAACTGTAATTATTGCTTGATACCTGTTTTGTTATATGTAATTTTATTATGTTACATTTAAAAGGTTTTTTTTTATTTAAATAGGAAATGGGAGGTTATGTGGGCATCCCGTCTGGATGCTGTGATTACCATTAATGAATAAAGAAACTGCTTGGTGGCGCACGCCTGTAATCCCAGCACTCGGGAGGCAGAGGCAGGCAGATCTCTGTGAGTTCGAGACCAGACTGGTCTACAAGAGCTAGTTCCAGGACAGGTTCCATAACCACAGAGAAACCCTGTCTTGAAAAAACAAACAAACAAACAAAAAACAAGAAAAGAAAAGAAAAGAAAAGAAAAGAAAAGAAAAGAAAAGAAAAGAAAAGAAAAGAAAAGAAACTGCTTTGGACCTATAGCAGGGCAGAAATTAGCTAGGTGGGGAAAACTAAACTGAATGTTGGGAGAAAGAAGGGTAAATTCAGAAGAGAAGCCATGTAACCCCACCAGAGACAGACACTGGGAACTTTACCTGGTAAGCCACAGCACCATGGCAATACACAGATTACTAGAAATGGGCTAAATTAACATATTGGAGTTAGCCAGTAAGAAGCTAGAGCTAATGGGTCAAGCAATGATTTAAATAATATAGTTTCTGTGTTTTGGAGCTGAGCAGCTGGAAAACAACAAGTGGCCTTTCTCCAACAATACACAACTTTGCATTTGGAATGATAATTACTTTTTTAGAGGTCTCCATCTGTTACAAAGAGAAGTTCCCTATATGTGGGACGATAACTACACTTAACTGTGAAGTAAGAATAGATATTCAGAAAGTAGTTAGGGATTATGCTGGTTTATTTAAGTGGTTGTATATTATCCTCCAAGATCCATAATTTCACTTGACCACTATAGACTATAGATAGGTTTCTAGTTCCAGATTTTCATCTTGTGGAATGGATGTTAAGATAAATTACAGAGTTGTAGTTATCTCTCAAGTATGTGCACTATATTGTACCCTAGAATTATGCTGATGCTTATTGTCATGCTTCAGAGGGTCCATAGCTAGGACTGAGTATTGGGTGCTTCACTCCTTTTCTTCTTTAGAAGCTTGCAAGGCATTATCTGGTAACTTGATAGCTAGTCCTCAGGAATAAGGGTTTCTCATCAATCTACCTCAGGTCCTCTGAGTCCTGAATTCAAAGTACATGGTGTCTTTATCAATAGCACATTTCTTTCTACTTTGGGGTGTGCTCAAGAACAGCATCAGTAGTTTATAATATTTGGGCACTCTCTTGGACAATCCTGACCAACAACTAACAAAGGAGTTTTTATGTTTGGTGATGAGGTTTTTGTTAGATTATGTATGGCTCTTGGGAAGAGAAATGTAAATCCAAGTAGGAAAAAAATGCTTTTAAACTATACATGTATAAATCAAATTATACATTATAAACATTCTTATGGAGAGAGAAGTATGATTCCTTATGATCTTTTTAAAACATCCTTACTGTTACTTTAATTCCTTCTTGAACTGAAAGAAGAAATTAGAAAAACAAAGGAGTGCGACTGCGTTTCTCTCCTTGATTTACCTTCATTTCTGCATTTTCCTCTTGCTCCTTTGCCTTTGGCTCCCCACCTTTTTTGTTTTCTTTTACTCTTTCATCCCCTTCTTGTTCCTCCATTTTTTCTGCTTTCCTGTTTTCTTCATTCATGACCAAAAATTTTGTAACTTTTCTGCAATTGTTCTTCTGTTTCATCAAGTCTAAGTTTCCAATGCTTTCTCTTCTTACATAGAGTCTCATCATTCACATAACTTTATTTTCATAGGTGTAAACTTTATGAAAAGTAAAAAAAAAATAAATATTTTTAATTTACAGGTGTTAGGTTTTTTGTTTAACCCGGATCTCTTGCTTTATTCTTATTAAAACACATTTTTTTCACAAAATGGTAGAAAAAAAAATGTAAAAGTATGTGGGTGTGTACTACTCAAGGTTCACTTGAGGAAGTAAAACAATAGAATGGGTATTTATCAAAAGCAGAATTGCAGCCAGAGAACCAGAGAATTTTTTGTGAGATTGGGTCTTCTAATAATGTCAGAAGATACACACATAAAGTATCACTAAGATGACTACATTAATCTGACTTGAACAAGGATAACACCAGTAGACATTTTACAGTGGACATGGGAAAGCCCAGGAGGCCTTAACACTATTGTTCAATGTCAACCCACGAGAGGAATGATTATCTGATGGAAGTTAATATTGCCCAGGCAAGGCCTGCAGGACTGTTGAGTCTGAAAATTGTTGCTCACTTTTGCTAAAGCAGCTTGATCGTTCCCCACATTACCTGTATTGTGGTGTGTAATCTCATGTGATGTGTATATATAATCTCAAGAATACATCTCAATCTTATGGACACATATATCTGTGGATAGTCAGGATGATTTCTTTTCATTTAGATATATAATTTTGTTATATGAAATATATACTCACACATGCTTCATAACTAGATCTATTTGTCCCACAATGACTGTGGGCAGTTTAAAGTCTGTTTTCTTCTTTGGCTCACACTAACTGCACATAATTAGCTAACTTTTACTCAATGCAAGTTCAAACTAAACCAAAGATTTTTTGTAAATAGATCATAAGATTAAAACTTTACAATTATGTACAAGGTCAGAGCCCCAGACGTCCAGTCAAGGTTGTTACGAAATGTATGACAATTCTTTGCTTGCCAGTCTAACAAAAGATCTATGTCTCAAAGATTATCTATCTCACAGGGCTCTGTAACCCCACCCTTTAGTCACAGTCTTAGTCCTGTAACATTGCACTCTTGTGCAACCATGGCACTAGCTCAGCTCTCCTAATTGCTTACCCTAAGAATGCACTTTTGACCAATGAGAGGGAACTCCTGTTATTTCCGTATTACTTTAAGGCTCCTAGGGAAAAAAAAAAAAGAGAGTCTTTAGACTAGAGGAAAAGAAGCTAGAAAAATATGGAGAAGCTAGAAGTTAGAAGTAAGATAGGAGAATAGAATGGAGGCATAACAAAAAAGAAACAGGTAAAGAAAAATATAGAGTGAGAGATTATTTTCACCCTCATATATCCCAAAAAGCTCTCAATAAACTAAGGCATTGTAAGTATGGACAAATAAATTTTTCCATGGGACAAGAACACTAAATTTGCTATCCAACACCAAATGGTTAACATTAAAAACAAGAATAGGAGTAACACTGAGCAGCAACAAAAAACAAGTTACATTTAAGAATATCTATTGTATATACATATATAAAAATTCATATAACATCACTCAATTAAAAAAGAGGAAGTAAGTTTGAAAGAGAACAAGGAGTAGTGTATTTGAGTATTAGGAAGAAGTAGAGGGGGTTCAAATGAATTAGGTATATTATAACCTCAAAGATAAAAGAGCTTAAGAAATGAATATTAGGATGGCTTATACTATAGGAACTGAGGAGTCAAACAATGCTATATTCAGACAGGTGAGATTAATAACTGTAGCTCTTCAGTCCATATGACTGGATTCCTCAGTGGTCCCAATCTTTACCTAAAAGGCCCGGGGAGATTCAGAGATCTACTGACATTCAGCCCAAGTTGAAAGCCTGAAAATTACATTATTTCAGAAGGTGCTGGAAAATAGAAACAGCAAAACTGATGAACTTACACATAAAAATTACAAGAAGTCAAAATAAATAAATAAACAAACAAACCATCTTATATCTTAGCCATAGTTCTTGGTACTAGCTACATTCAGGGAATTACCCCCTCAATCAGAGTTATCAAGAAGACTCCACACTGGCATGCCCAGAGGAAAGCCTAATTTAAAGAACCCCTCGCATAGATGTGCCCAATGGTTTTGTCTCTTGGGTGATTATTATCAAGCTAAAAATCAATACTTACTAGCCACCACAAGGCACAACAGAGATTGATGTCTCCGCCCATCATTGATGTTAATAGAGAAAAGAAAGCAAGTAAGATCAGACCTTTCTACCCTTGTTCTGTACTTATCATTTACAATTTGATTGGGTCCTGACAAACATATCAACTCTAAGAAACCATGTATTAATTTATTCAGGAAGCTTACTTATAAGCCTGGAAATCAATGATTAATGTGACAAACTAAATAAAACTAAAATGAAATATCAAATTGCTCATGTGTATTTATTTTTAGATAGGATATTATGAGACCCATGCCCAGCCTTCCACTAAAAGGAGTATTACTAAGTAAATCATTTTATGAAAAGCTATGGATTTTATTAGGTCTGTTAACCATGCCAACCCAAAGAATTATCTACTACACATTTTGGAAATATATTTTCTCATTAAGAATTAAAATACAGCCACTTTAGGACTGTGCTAGAAAAATTCTACTACACTCCTCCATGTCTGTTTCTTTCCCTTGGCTCTGTAATCATCATCATCACTTGGTTCACACCTGTTATTATATCATTTTTTTCTCATTTTCACATACTCCCTTTTCATATTACAATTTTAAAATTTCCATCTTCATTTACATTTATTAATGACTTCAGGGAGGTACCTTAATCATATCAGTAATGAGTTGTTAGCTTCAATTAAAGAAGGTGGCCCTTCTTTAACCTGGTTGTCCTTTTCATGATCTTTATCAACTTTTACAGGTTAATGCTCAATGCCTGTCTGTCCACTGTTGGCAGAATCTAGTTTTCTACAGCTTTATAATTGTGCCATTGACTCCATGATTTCCTTTCCTGGAATTATAAATGAAATTAATGTCTGATGTGTGTTGTGCTCATACATAATGAATCCAAAGTGAAACATGATGCGTACACAAAATATTTCATGACTCCTACCCTAAGAAACAAACGGCTTTCTCAAGGCAATGTCGTTTATGAGATGTAGGTAGTCCCTATGAGTGTGAAAGGGTACAAAGGAGAAGGACTGCTTTTTCTTTTAATAGAGACCACTGTGTTGTCATAAAAATATCTCAAAGAATAGAAGTCAAGATTTGGGAGAAGGTGGATTCAGAAAAAAAATTGTATTTCATGTTCTAAAATATACATGCGAGTTGGCAGATTTTAGAAGTTTTGAATACTTTGTGTATGATAGATATTGAGAAAACTCCTTCACAAAATTCTGAAAAGCGAAATGCCTGAAAAAGATTGAAACAGTCTCCACTTATGCAATTTCCTGATAGACTGACTGCTTGTGAAGTGAATGATGGGATTGCCTACATACAGTATATCAAGATCCACTATTAACTAATAGGGCACATATGTGAACGTAGGAAAACAGATAACTCAAATTACTTTAAGTGTGTTTGGTTTCTGCACAATATGCCCACTCTGCATTTTAAGCCTTTGTAAAAGTCTGTAGTGCTAAGCTCTTTGAGAGAGAAATATACCCCCAACAATGTAAGACAGTCTATCTGTGCAAGTCTGTGCAGCTGTGAAGTCTGAAAAAGATGGCATATTCTATACACTCAGGGGATTTTCTATCCTTTATTCCACACTACATATAAGATTACACATTTTAAGAGTGGCTGCCAAAGTAACTTACAAGTAAATATTTGGAATGGATTCAGGTAATCTTTGCAGAAGAAAAGGCATGAAAATTAGCTGGAAAAAATAGAGCAGCAATACAAAATATCAGTAAAATTGCAAGTTGAGAGATAATTACAGAAAAGAAATATATGACAGATAAATACAAGTCAAAGAAAGAGTCAAATATACTATAAGTGTTGATTACAGAGAGAACAAAGATGAATATGAGCCATACATATAAAGTCAATGGCATTTGTAAGAATTATATAAAAACATATAATTGAATTTTATTTAGATATTTACAGAACTAAAAGTTTAATTATCAATGTGAATGTTTAGGCTATTGAGGCATAGTCAATAGAAATATCTGTAGTGTAAACTGGTAAGTGAACAAAAACATAAAGAGACACAATAAGATTAAAATCACCTTCTCCTCTCTGTTTTTATTCTCCTAGACTTTAGTTTACTTATGCTCTGTATTAGCTATGTTTCTCATTTCCATGACAAAATGTTTGGCAGGAAAACTGAAAGAGAAGGTTGATTTGTCTCACATGGTAAAATGTTTGGTCAGTCATGGCAGTGAGGATAATTTTGCATTTCCTGGCAGGGGTATGAGCCAGCAGCTCCTAACATCTTTGTGAATCCAAACCTAGACAGCTTGGCTTGAGTGGAGGTAAATATAACCTTAATGACTATCCCACTGTTACCTTCTTCAGCTATTTATCCACCATATCCCAAGGTTGCAACAACCCACACCTCAACAGCATGATCCTCTGGTATCTAATCTGTCAATTGGATGAGAAGGGGGACACATACTGTCAACCTCAAGTGTTCTACAGGAGAGGGTTTACAGTTTTCCAGTTTAAGATTAGTTTGGTGTGGAAGATTAAAGAGTTTTATGGTGTAATGGTTTAATTTGATGTTTAAATATTAAAATGAGGAGAAATTGCTTTATCCTCCAGAGTTTAAAGGGTATGATGATAATTTAGTTTTCTTCTTCTACCGAAACACATATAGAAACACAGACATAAAATGTATTGATTGACAATGCCATTAAAAGGGTCAGGCAATAAGAGCATAGAGAAGTGGTGTTTTGTTATAGATAATTTGCTGCATTTTATTGAAATAGTGTGCTGAGCAAATCAAAATAAGAATAAATTCTGATAAAGACAAAGAGGCTCATAAAGCCTTAGACACATTTCCATAACATGACATAATTATATACTATCATTTTAAGCCAGACTGAGTAAAAAATACCACTCCACCTGGATCAGTGAGCAATCATTGTGGACAAAGTACATCTCGAGAACAGGGTGGAATGATCATTAAAAACTGTTCATGCTAGCTCTGCTCTCTAACATATGTGCTACTTCTGACACTCTCATATGGAACTAATTCAGCTCCAAGTCAAAAAAAAATATTAAACACCTGCTAAGTAGCACAAAAAAAGAAAAATTAAAACATAAAGGAAAACGAACTGCTTTCTCTCAGCAAGTATAAAGAAGCTGTAGAACAGGGAAGGAACAGCCACAGAAGGTGACTCAAGGGGGAAATAACCCCCTAAAGCACGTTCAAGGAAAGCACTCTTAAAGAAAGGACATCCAGCTGTGAACTTCATTCAGGTGCTAATGATGGTGCCATTTGGTAGAAGGCCAAAACATCTTTCCATATCACTTTGTGTACAAACATGATGGTAACAAATATCATTAGGAAATTCTGTTTTCTCTCTAGAATTTCTCAGAGATTTTATTTTAAGCTAATCGCTTCAACATTGGAAGATTTCTCTGTGTGATATTTTCTCTGTATTTTTATTTCTTTGTAAACACTCCATGTGTTTCATGGGTCTAAACATCAATAGTATACAGTTTTATATTTAAGGAATATCGCTTTGTATGTGCACTTTATATGCACACAACATGTAACTTTAATGCTGTATTGTTTGATATTAGGCAGTATCCTTAGACATGCAAATCATTTTATGTGTTCCTAGTGGCCTCGTCTATGTTTCCTCCATACTTCACGATTTAGAGAAGGATGTAATTACTAAGTTAGCAAGAGATGGTATTCTGAAATGTCGAGTATTCTGACAGTATTTGTTTCCTATTACTGTGGAGGAAATATTTGGGAGTGAATTAGTAACAATTACATCAATGCAGTTAGTTTGAAGCAATCCCGAAGGAAGTCTGAAGCATTGCAGTTTTACTCACATCCACAAACAAAGCCAAACTTACAGAACTAGATAGTTACAATAGTGTTCCCGGGAGTCTGGAGCTGAGAGTCGGTGAAGTTTGGTATAAAGATTTATAGGTATACACATATTGAAATACAGGGTAGATCTTTATACAGTCATTATGTTCTATATTTTTTAAAAAGTGTATAAAAAAGATCAAAGTCCCATAAAAGAATTTTACATAATCATACATGATACAGGGTTCATATGCTATTCTCAGAGCTCAAATACAATTACCTTTCCCAAAATTCATACTTCAGAACTGGAAATAAAGTGCTTTGTAATAGTAACCCCTAGTCTCAATGTTTTGGTTTTGATGGGAATATAGGTGGGATGCAAGAAGGACTGGGAGGAGTGCAGTGAAGGGAAACTATGGCCTATAAGTAAAATAAATAAAAGATAGATGATAGATAGATAGATAGATAGATAGATAGATAGATAGATAGATAGATAGATAGAATGTCACTTGAAACCACATTCAATTGAAACATATCTGTTACTCTTTCTAGCTATAGCTCAAACTGCACAGGATCTTTCTTCTAATGTTCATACTTGGCCTTGTTATAAGAGGGTGAGCATCTCATTTTTAAATAAGACAATGAATTCTTTATTCGTACCTTCATGGCCACATTTCAAAAGTGCTGCAGTGTAAGGACCATCTTCCAAAATATGCCATATCTCTTAATAAACTTGAGTTGTTTTTCATTACACACAAATAGGACTTTCACAAAAATCAGTGTTAGAATTGGTGTAAAATAAATGTAATGTTTTGTGCTCAATTCATATGTAACACAAATATTTTTAACTTAAACATATTTAGATAAATTAAGAATTGACCATTAAAAGTATCAACATTTATTTTACTAAAATAATTGTACTCTACTCAAGGCTGAATTCTCTTATGTACATTTGAGATTTTAATATAGAAAGATTAAATACTTTATGATGACTATGTTGTTTTTAATTAGAAATCATTATTTTATAAGTAAAACTTGTGATATTTTGTTGGTGCTTTAACAAATAAACCTTGCCATAAGATCAGAGTGTGGAAATAAGCCAAAAGTTAGCTACAGAGGCCAAGCAACATGGCATAAACTTTTAATACCAGAACTCAAGAGAGAGAGGCAGAGGAATCTTTGGGAGTTCAAGGGTAGTCTGGGATATACAAGATTAAATCAGTCTAAAAGAGAAATGGAGCTCACACCTCTAATCCCAGCACTTGGGATCCCATGCCTTTAATCCTAGCACCAAGGAGGTGGAGACAGGAAGGAGTATGCCTGGGGAGGAGAGCAGAATATAAGACTGGAGGAGGCAGGAGCTCACTACATTCAGTCTGAGGATTCCAAGGAACAGGATTGCTCCTTTAGTCTGAGGATTCAGTAGAGGTAAGAAGCTCTGCTTTTCTGATCTTCAGGCAAATTTTATTTTTTTAAAACACAAACAAAATATCACCACAGAATTTTATGAAATATATGAATTTAAGAAAGTCTACTTAGAGATATATCAACCAATACAGAATTTTATTTTGTAAGTTTTAGTGTTAGCTTTACTATGTTAACACATTTATAAAAGACACTAATAATTTGTTATTTGTTTTGGAAAAAATGTCAATCCAAACCAAAAATTAGTGATGAGTTTTTTTTTTTTCATTCATTACTTATTACTATAGTCAGCTAACTTTGAATTCGGAAAGACATATGTTTGTTGATATCAAAGTTGTGTTGGATGTGTTGCATTTCTCATGTAGACTGCAGAGTCATCCTGCTACAATATATAATCAGCCATATTCATCACAATCTCAATTAGTAACATAAGACATATAATATCACTTACATTTGTAGCCCAAAGAAATTCATGCCATCAAACAATAAAAAGCAATATAGTTTCACTATTGAACAGTAAAACCTATTCGCATGAAATAAACTTGCCCTCATGTTGCTTTTATATTCCTATACCTGTAAATTAAGTAAGTACATAGTGAATATTTGTTGTGATCAACATATGTAGAATTTTAGTATTTTAGACAAATGCTTTTCAATACATAATATTTGTTTGAAAGTAAAAGGTTAAGCAGGAGTTACGCTGATCATTGTTTGTGCAGATGTGTCTGAAGTCACATCATATACTCCAGAGTAGACATAAACTTTCAAGAGTATTTTAAAACTTATCATTTATTCTTATTCCTTCTTTTTGGTCAGTACTGTGACTAAAAGTCATGGCCTTACCACATACTAGGCAAGCAATTTATCATTTTGCACATGCCCACTGTCAAAGTCATAATTATTTCTAATACTTTTCTAAAGAGAACAAATTCATTTAGGGATGTAACTTCCAATCTTGCTCTGATAATCCTATAGCAAGCCAAACTTCTCAGGAGGAAATCAATTTTAAAACATAACTGGCTACTGTCTGTGGCCTATCTGTAGATATTTAGACAGAACCATTTCCTTTACCATTTCCATGTACTTTCACATGTGTGTGTATGTGGTGTGTGTGTGTGTTTGAATGTATGTCTAAAGAAATCAATATAGGATCACATATGCAAAGTTCTTTAAGTTTTAAAATATCTTTATGGCTATGCAGTTCTTTTATTTGTGTATATTGTTATTGTGATATAGTTATAATTGTTCCTAGGAATTCATGAATGTGTAAAATCTCTATCCTTGATGAGCACATTTATCCTCTAAAGAAAAGCATTAAGGAACAAAACCCCATTAGGTTTGCCAGCATTGCATCTGAGTTGTGATCAGCATGTGACACTCTCCCAAGCAACTGAGTGATGTGGGATTCCCCTCTGTATGCTGTGAATATCATTGATTAATAAAGGAACAGTTTTGGGCCTGTAGAAGAGCTATAGGGGAACAAAGCTGTAGGAGAAAACTAAACTGAATGCTGGGAGAAAGGAGGCAGAGTAAAAGAGAAGCCATTGAGCCATGCTTGAGACAAATGTTCTAAAACTTTGCTGGTAGGCCACGACTTCATAGTGATCGTAACTGTAATTCTTGCTTGATAACTGTTTTGTTATATGTAATTTTACTATGTTAAAGTCAAAACCTCCTTTTCATTTAAACAGAAAAGAGGAAATGATGTGGGAATCCCCTCTGTATGCTGTGAATATCATTGGTTAATAAAGTAACTGTTTTGGGGCCTATAGCAGAGCTATAGGGGAACAGGGAAAAGAAGGAAAAACTAAGATGAATGATGGAAGAAAGGAGGCAGAGTAAAAGAGAAGTCATTGAGCTATGCTGAAGATAAATGCACTGAAAATTTGCTGGTAGGCCACAATCTCGGGGTGATGCACAGATTAATGGAGATGGGTTAAATTAAGATGTAAGAGTTAGTTAATAAGAAGCTAGAGCTAATAGTCCAAGCAGTGATTTAAATAATGTAGATTCTGTGTGATTATTTTGGGGTGAGTGGCCTCCTTCCAACATCTGAGAACATCTGTACCCTAGCATAGCCAATGTTTAATATTAAGAGACTCTACTGAAAAGTTTTTGTCTCCTCTTTAGATGTTATATAGTAAACTTTTCTGTTTAGTCACTATGTTCTGACCATCTGACTTTCTTTCAGTTCTTTAATATGGTAAATCTTGCCATAAGTTCTCGGCATGTAATCCCTTTCTTGCCTAGAACCACTTTTCCACAGGTGTTTTTATGACTTGTTTTTTTGAAAGTCTTAAATGTCTCACCATTACAGAGGTGTTCTTCAACCATAAAAATGAATTAACCATAACCCAATTTTCTTCACTTTTCACATTGTCTTGGATATTTCATAATTATCAACAAATGAAATTACAAATTTTACATGGTTCTTGCCCATTTGTTACTCTGAACTCACAATAAAACTATATTAGAATGAGATTTCTAAGATGGCAAAAGATGGCATTTTTATACCCTGCTTACTTTTTTTTCCATATATACACCTAGAGTACAGCTCAGTGCACATGTACTATCATGAATGATTTTTAATAATTACTGACCCTTTGTTACATTAAATGTCCCCCAAAGGTTCATATGCATAGATTTGTTCTCAATGCAGAGATCTTCACAAGTGGGGCTTCAGAAAGAAATTGAAAAATGAGTGTTTGTTGGACTATTGGGAAATAATGACAACTTTTGCCTCGGATCCTAGTTGAACAGATCAGGACATTTGGGATATGCCCTTGGAGATATTTGACTATACTATCCACAGTTCCTTTAGTGTCTCTTTGTTCCACAATATGCCTGTTCATGTCCCTAGACATCCTTTGCTTACTGAACCTTCATAAGTGAACCAGCTGTGCTTCTCCAGGCCCATCCTACCATAAATATCCTGTCTTGCTACAGGTCCACAGAAATGAAATAACAAGCATGGACTGAAACACCTAGAATCATGATCCCTAATAACTACCCACTTAAAGATATTTTATCAAAGAACTATAAAAACTAACATGTAACTAATGTTTTTCTCTTTTTAACGAGGCCCAATGGCCTACATCCCTTAGGCACTTACTTGATTAAGAGTGGACCTACTAATTATGTCTTTAATATTCAGAAAAGAGAAATGATATTCAGATGAGTGAATAAGGATTTTCCCTTTCACATTTTTTAATGTTGCCACATATTTTCTTGATAAGAATGAGTATTCTTGCACCACTGATATTTTCTTTTCTTATTGATCAATGATTTTCAATGACAGAAAAAGATGGAATGTTTAATGAAACCTGTCTGCTATACCCAAAATACAGATTATGTCCATAGAGAAATGTAGAGTGATGACAGAGGTCTTTAATTAACTGTTTATATCTGAGACTGAGGAACTATTAGGAGGAACACATCTGACCATTAATCCATTTGGTGAGTTTATACTCCATACTCGGACATTTCTATGGGGCTGAGGGCACTTAAGTCAAAAGATTCTCAGAACAAAAAGAAATGTATTTTAAAGGAGTTTAAACAATGAGAAATGTTAACCATCTCTTCTGATATCAAGGATATAGGTTCAGGTGTTAAATAGATAATGAATTCAGTGAGCCCAAGCTCTTAAGGTGAGCATTATTTCAGGTTTTGAACAGGTGCGTATTCTGGCTTACTATCAATATGTTGATGAAAGATGGCTCTGTCAGTTTCATGCTTCATGTACTTAAGGAAAATACTATAGCTGAATAATTATTATACCTTTATCTTGTATGCCATGTTATTAGAGATATTTTTGAGAAAACCCATAAAGAAATTATTCTTTAAAAATCATATTACCTAGAAATAGATCACATACCATGGCCTAATTATGATTGTGGGAAAGTAAATATATGCCATTTTTATTCTTTACATTGAGAGATAACTTCAAGTCTTAAGTAAAGAGGAGATATAGCTATGTGTCCCACAGAAATATTCTAATGGTTAAGGCACCTAAAGACATTTTTAATACAAAAAAAAATGTTAGGAAATCAGTAGGTTTCAAATTCACATGTAAGAAAATATGTGTTTAAGCACTATTGAGGAATATTGAAATAACAATGTTAGCAAAGTGATGTTAACAAATATAAGTTACAATTTACAGCTATAAATGACTAAGGACTTGATAAATGGAGGAAGAGAAGATCACAGATTTTTCCACCAAAGAGCTGTTTGGCAACAGAAAGATGAGAAATAAGAGACTAGATAAGAAAAGAAAGGATGTAATCAATTCTAAAATGTATTAGATAGTATTACATTTTGTGAACAACAAAGAGAACAACTGTTTTGGGCTTTTTTCCTTAATTGAAAATTTACATACCAAAGCCAGTTCCTACTCCTTGCCCTTCTTTTGCTCATTCCACGCCCCCTTCACACACACCACCCTCTCTCCACACCTTAGAATGGAAAAGGCTTTCCATGGGAAGTCAATGAACTCTAGCACATCTCTTTGAGGCAGAACCAAAGCCCTCTCCACTATATCTGTGTTGAGCAAGTGGATGGCCTCCAAAAGCTAGTAAAAGCAGTAGGGATAAATCCTGCCTCCACAATCAGTGACCCCCGCAGTCTGTCCTTGCCCTATAACTCTCACCCACACTCAGAGGGCTTAGTTGGTCCTATGCTGGTTCCCCCCAATAGTGCAGAGTCAGTGAGCTCCCATTAGTTCAGGTAAACTCCAGTGGATGTTGCCAGCATGTTCTTGACCCCTTTGCGTATATTGCTAGCTACTCTTCCCTCTCTTTGACTGGAATTTGGGAGATCAGCCCAAATCTTTATTCTGGATTTCTGCACCCACTTCTATCAATTGCTGGATGAAGGTTCTGTGATGTTAAGTAAGGTATCATCAAGCTGATTGCAGCAGCAGGTCAGTTCAGGCACCCTCTCCACTATGGCTTAGGGTCTTAGCTGGGGTCATCCTTATGGAATCCTATTTCCCTAGTACCAGGTCTCTTGCTAGCCCCATAAGCACTCCCTTTATCAAGATCTCTTTCCTTGTTCTACCTCTCTGCCATTCCCCAATTTCAACCATCCCCATCCCTCATATTCTTCACCCCCTTCCCTTCTCTTATCCTCTGTTTCCACCCTAACCTCTCTCCCCATCCATACACTACTAAATTTTATCTGGAGAGTTTGTCTATTTCCCCTTTCCAGGATGATCCATGTATGTTTCTTTAAGGGTTTTCCTTGTTACCTAGCTTTTATGGGTTAGAGGAATATAGACTGGTTGTCCTTTGCTTCATCTCTAATAAACACTTATGAGTGAGCACATACCATCTTTGTTTTCTGGGTCTGGTTTATCTCACTCAGGATGGATTTTTTTCTCTAGTTCCATCCATTTGCATGCAAATTTAAATATGTCATTTTTTTTAACTGATGAGTAATACGACATTGTATAAATGTACCATATTTTCTTTATCTATACTTCCATTGAGGGATATCTAAGTTGTTTTCAGGTTCAGGCTATTACAAATAATGCTGCTATGAACATAGTTGAACAAACTTCCTTATAGTATGTTGGTATATGGCCAGAGTAGTATTGCTGGGTCTTGAGGTAGGCTTTTCTGAGAAGCCGCCATACCGATTTCCAAATTGACTGTATATGTTTGCACTGCCACCAGCAATGGAGAAATGTTCTCCTTACTCTGCATCCTCTCCCACATAAACTTTCATTGGTGGTTTTGTTCTTAGCCATTCTAAAAGGTGTACAATGGTATCTCAGAGTTGTTTTGATTTGCATTTCCCTGGTGGTTAAGGTTGACAAACAGGTAAGTGGTTTTTTTAGTCATTTGAGATTCTTTTGTTAATAATTCTCTGTTTAGATCTCTACCATATTTTTAAACTAGATTATTTGGTATTTTAATGCCTAGTTTTTTGAGTTCTCTACATATTTTGGAGATCAGTCCTCTGTCTGATGTAGGGTTGGTAAAGATCTTTTCCTGTTGAAATACGGAGCAGCGGGGCTGCGTCCCCAACACCCCGGCAGCTTGGCTAGCTCACGCCTGAAATAACAACACACAAACTGTATTCATTTAAGAACTGCTTGGCCCATGAACTCTAGCCCTTATAGGCTAATTCTCGCACCTGGACTAGCCCATTTCTAATAATGCCAGTAAGCACCCCAAGGTGCGCTTACCGGGAAGATTCTAGCCTCCGTCCATCCTGGGAGAGTGGAGCATGGTGTCTCTGCTCCAGAGAGCAGAGTTGTTGAGTCTCTCCGGGAGCAGAGCAGAGTCTGACCTCACTTCCTCTTCCGCCCAGAATTCTATTTTGTTTATTCCACCCACCTATGTTCTGAGCTATGAGGCCAAGCAGTTGGTTTATTATAATTAACCAATTACCTTCCTCCATCATTTTCCTATTCAATAGGCTGCCATTTTGTCTTATTGACTTGTCCTTTGCCTTGCAGAAGTTTCTCAGTTTCAGAAGTTACCATTTATTGATTGTTGTTCTCAGTGACCTTGCTACTGGTGTTGTATTAAGTGAACTCTTGTGCCCATTCACTCAAGGTTACTTCCTGCTTTCTCTTCTATGAGGTTCATTGTGGCTGGATATATTGAGGTCTCTGATCCACTTGGCCTTGAATTTTGTTCATAGGGATAGGTATGAATCTATTTTCATTCTTCTATATGTTGGCATCATGTTATGCCAGCATCATTTGTTGAGGATGATTTCTTTTTTTCTTTTTTTTTAATTATTAAAGATTTCTGACTCTTCCTTGCCACCGCCTCCCATTTCCCTCCCCCTCCCCCAACCAAGACCCCTCCCTCGTCAGCCCAAAGAGCAATCAGGGTTCCCTGCCCTGTGGGAAGTCCAAGGACCACCCACCTCCATCCAGGTCTAGTAAGGTGAGCATCCAAACTGCCTAGGCTCCCACAAAACCAGTACGTGCAGTAGGATCAAAAACCCATTGCCATTGTTCTTGAGTTCTCAGTAGTCCTCATTGTCCGCTATGTTCAGCGAGTCCGATTTTATCCCATGCTTTTTCAGACCCAGGCCAGCTGGCCTTGGTGAGTTCCCAATAGAACATCCCCATTGTCTCAGTGTGTGGGTACACCCCTCGTGGTCCTGAGTTCCTTGATCGTGCTCTCTCTCCTTCTGCTCCTGATTTGGACCTTGAGATTTC
>NW_026068036.1:802833-819341 GCF_014885135.2 Alexandromys fortis
TATATATATTTCTTGTGCTGAAGATGCTCGCTAATGAGGTCAGAGAGCAATTAGCATTGGAACAACTGTATGGCCAGAGTTCCATGCTACAAGAATGCTCATGAAGGCTTACCTTTAGACGCAGATATTGTTTATAATAGTTCATAGAAAGACTTCATTTCTTAGCAGGTTAGGGGGTGCTGTTTTCTTTTTTTTTCTTTTTTAAAGAAAAATGATGAGAAAATAGACCCATCTGAACTGGATGACACACTGCCATGTAATTATGCAGTGCTTTTTAACAGCTTTGTCTAGCAGAAGAGTAATTAGTACCGAGGGAGAAAAAAAGGAGAAGCAGATATCCCAGTCTTGGTATGTTGTTGGCCAGGAAGAAAATGTAGAACAGAAGGCAAAGTGAAACAGTACACTAACTGGAGTCCATAGAATGTTCGTGATTTTAGTGGGAGTCAGCAGAGGAATGGTGAACTGGGAGGGAGAAATGGAATATTTTTTTTTATTCCTAAAAACATGGTAGATTGTATTTAAAGGTTGACTATAACACCTTTTATAATTTATATCACATAAAAACTCCTCTTTTCAAATAGATCAAGTAATTTAAAAAGGAAGTTCATAAGAAATGAATAAGCAATTAATCAGTGTCTAATGCTTGGTTGCCTATCCTCTTTAGCAAAATTAAACTTGATTTCTTTTGGGAAAATATATTTTAACCTTCACTGAATTAAACAGAGTTTGTCAACATTTCTATGACCCCAACAATACCTAAGAACCTCACATTGATAATCAAGCAACATATGAACTGTTGGCCTCCTAGGTCAAGACAAGCGTATTATTTTATAGAAGTCAGTTCAGTTCTAAAATGTTTACAAAATATTTGCAGTCAACTAATTATAAACAAATAACTGGCGGCACTCTTAGTCATAAAGATACCTTAGCAAGATAATCTTCATGGAAATAGAATCAGATTCTGGAAAGAGTCTTGAGGACAAATAAAATACGTCTAATTTGATTCACTGATATCTATTTGACATGGACATTTTCATAAGTTACAAAGTTTCTAGTTATATCTACTTTTTTTTTAATCATCTGATTTCATGCCCTTTAAAAACAAAAACAAAAAACGAAATGAACAAACAAAAAATTTTAAGTCTAATTGTTCTTCCAAAAATACTTGGCTGTGCAGTCTTCTACTAGACAGTGACTGACTTACCAGTGGCTACACTCTGCAAGAAACCTGACACAGCATTTTCCAGAAGCTAACAATTGCCAATGGTTATATAGCTAGGCATGGATTGTGTGCTCATCCCCTTTCCATGATGGGATTTTGTCTGGCTTGAGCATGCACAGGTTTTCTTCATGCTGTTTGCAACCTGTATGACATCTTTTGTGTAACTGTCCTGCTGTGCCCAGAAGGTGTTTCCATGGCTTTTGGTTTCTACACCCTTTTCATCCTGTTTTCTAAATGACACCTGAGCTTTGGGAAGGCTTGTTCCCTTGACAACTGAGCATCTGTAACCTCCAGTTCTCTACTCCTTGGCCAGTTATGGACGTTTGTGTTAATTTCATACACTGAAAATAACGCTTCTCATATGAGGGTTGAGAGGTGTATTAATATATGGGAATTACAACAAGTCATAAGCAGTCAGTTGTTATACAATTAAATTGTCTCCTTTTTTGTACATTTTAAGTGTTCTGATCAGGATACTAATTACATCTAGTCATATTCAATATTATTTTATTCAAGTGATACAGCTACAGTCATAATAAAAGCAGTAGTTGAATCCTTTGGGTCTTGTGAAAATATGGCTATTTTGAAATAGCTCCCCATGGTCTAGCATTACCCAAGAAAACGCTGAAAGTACAAGTACCGAGGTAAATAATTGAAAAAAACTGGAACTAAATTAATATTTAGTATCGACACAGATGCTTAATTTCAGTGACTTTGGTTGAAAACTACAATTACGAGGCTTTCGAAAATGATAGCATAATGATACAGTTTTTTTCTCAGATGTAGAGAAAATGTTATATTTGAAACAAAGGAAAAAGAGTATCTAAGATAGAGCAAGCTCAAATTAAATGACCACAATACTGAGATATTTTTTCTCTGCTTTGATAAGAATATATCATTTGGCTGGAAGAATGAAGATAAAAATAGGGGGACTCCATAGCTTAGGTGACTGCAAATGGAATACCTTTCACCTCTAATTGACTGAACGAAATGGAGGCAGTCTCCATAGAGACAGAAATTCCTCCAGGAGAGATAGCTTTGCAGCAGAGAGGATGCAGCTGGGGTAGTGTCTTCATCCTAAGAAATAGCTATGACATTAGAACTCATCTTAATGCTCTCTGTAGCTGCCAGGCGCTATAACAAGCTTTCAACTTTGCTTTTGGAGGAAATTCAGCTTAAAGAACTCCAATTGGTTATTGTACTGCCTTGCAACAGGGGAAAGGTTTCAGTTGATTTAAAGCTTTTTTTTATTGAAAATAAATACTATATATTCTGGTCATAATTTCCTCTCTCTGACATGTCTTTGACTTCTCTGAAAATGATTAAGTCCATGTTATACCCATCAGTACATATTGATCTCAATCCCTGTATTATTATGCATAGTAATCATATCACAAATAAGTATTATCACAAATAAATGTGATCAAAGAATTTATTCATTTTGTTCCTCACAATAAATCAAAATTGAAAATTTCTCCAACCCCTTTTTAATCTGTGTTTACTTGTTTTTACACTTACACATTCTTCCAGTTTGTCACCCATGACACAGGATGCCTCTTGGCTCACAACATTTCATTTGACTCAACTTGTTTTAAATGTGAAATCTAACCTCTGAGAAGTAGAGTTCTTTGGAATTATTGCCAGGCCTTTAACATATTTGCATCAGAATGCTTCTTAGCTGATTTCCCCATTTATTCTTTTTTTTTTAAAACTAAAACATTCAATACAATTTTAATAGTTGTTTTTAAAGACCGACACATTATTAATTAACAATTTTAACATCTAAATATTATTTCTACTTCTGTAGAAAAAGATAGAATTGGTCCAGAATTTGAGATGGTTGTACTAGGAAGAAGACGACAAGCTGTAATTAGGACAGTTTAGTGGTATAGCCAGTAAATTTGATGGGTTTTCTGTTTTTTGACAATTTCTTTGCCTATTTACAGTTTCAGTTATTTAATTTTTTTCCCATTTTATTCTTTAGACCATAATGCCTTAAGTTTTCAATTGTCTATATAGAGAAGGGGAATCCTCCTTTTAAACATAGTGTGTTAATGCTGCTTCTCTGCTTAAAATTTTTTATGGATTTCTTATGTTAAACGAAAATAAAATCCTAAACTCTTTGCACATATGTGCATCAAGGGCTCTTTATTCTGTGTAAGCTCCTGCCCCTCTCCTCACCCAATATTCCTTGTTATGTTTCTGCTCACATTCTTTGGAAATAGTGCCTCTGATTTACAGCATGCTTCCTAAGCTCTAGACGGCTGACCCGTTCTCTTCCTATGGGATAATTGAAAATACAGTGGATTTAAAGAAGAGCCTTGTGATAATATACTTAAAATGAGGTCCCAAACTTTTAGGATTCATTCAGAAGCCTTTCACAACTCAGAACTTATACTTCTCCTCCTAGTTGGTCTGTTTGATTATATCTTTCAAAGTTACTCACTAAAATACAGCAAAATTATCTACACATTAAAATATTTTTGCCAAAAATCTTTTGTCAGTTGAAAAAGGAAAGACCATGAGGTGTCAACCTTACATAAAGGGCTACAGGCAAGCAAGAACTGTTGAGCAGGAGAAATAGTCTTGCCCAGGGAACAGCATGTCAATTGGTTAATACTAAATGCCAGCCCTAAAAATATTTACATACCTCTTTATGTATATCTCAAAATACATCTACTGAACCAGAAGCTTTGATATATAGTAGGACAATTATCTATGACATAATATATTTAAAGTTATGTTGAATTTACACCTCGTTTATTTTTTAACTAAATCTAAAGGAAATATCCAATTTGCAAGCCAAATCCAGTTGTAAAACAAAAGTATTTTATATTTTCAGGCATGTAAAAGAGAAAACAAAGTCTCAATAAACTTAAGCAACATTTTAGAGAGGAAAATGTAATGTATGCCAGGAATCACGAATAGAAGCTCACTGTTGGCCACAATGTGAATCATTTGCAATCTAACTTTACTGCCCTTACTCCAAAAACAATTGTAGTGGAACATCCAGGGAGGCAACCACCTATTCCAGTCACCCAAAGTCCTATTCTACTTCAAATTTTAAATATACATTACTAATCCCTTAAAATTTTAATATTGTAGAAGATAAAAAAAATGCTCCTATACACCCTTAGCCACAGTGAATAAAGAGTGATGAGCTTTACTTCCCAGTGCCTCCCTCTTTTTACATCATCCTCAAGTGGTAAATTTTAAATATGTCCATGGTGACAGCCACCTTTGTGCTCCTCGCAGTATCGTGTTACACAAAAGATCGTTGAACTGAATATAATGGAATCGAGTGATATCTGAAACCTCCAGTTCTTATGGACTTTGGTCAAACACATGATCTCTGTTTGTATTTCTCCGTTTTCAGTGTCTCAAGTTTCTTTATAGTTCACCCATGTTATTTCACAATTCTGAAACTTCAGTGCTAAAGCTATTTGTGATCCATAAGGTCACTGTTTGAAATTAAAATTACAAACACACACACACAAGGTTACCTATAATACATGGGATTTTCTTTTCTATAATAAGAATTATTGCAAGAAAGCTATATGTAAAAGAAATTAATTTATCCTTGAGTAGGCAATAGAAAACCCTATTCTTACAGTTAACAAAGGGTCATTAAATATCTGTTGGCTTTGCCTCATTTAAATCATTGCTTCCAGTGAATTCAGATAAAGTAACTGAACTAATTCAACCCAAATATGAAGATTAAGGTGCAAGATTTAATTAATAGACTGAATTCAAGTCAATTTATGTTAAGAAGTCATCATTTTAGTTAATTAATTAAAAATGAATAGTTCTGTAAAAGTCTTAGTGAAAATATGCAGTTTCCCCTTAGTTTCTATTTTACAGAATTTTCTTCTAATAGGTTTGTTTGAATTTTGAAGATGATTCTATGTCAAAATATAAAATATTTACTTCTTATCTTTCAACAATCTCTAAACTAGTTGCAGAAAGATAACATATGTAAGGGTTTGTTTTTAACTATTCTTTAGCACAATTCAAAGGGGCTTCATTCATCCCAATGCCTATTATAACTGTACCTGAAATGTTAACCTATTCAATATGTTCTGTGTACTAGATAATTAGGTCAATTCCCCTAAAGCAATGATATTAACTAAGGCTGACAGTAAGGGACTAATGAGGCAGAAGAATGAAAATGTAGAGAAAATTATAGTAGAAAATTTTAACTTGAAGATACGTAACACAAACACCAAACTTACCTATCTTCCATAACCCAAAGCATGCCATGGGGGAAAATAATCACAGACCTCCTTGTAATCCTAGGCGATACTGATTGGAGACATATATAAAAATGATCATCAACTGAAATCATATATGTGTTAAATAAACAGTTGCACTTATTCAAGTTTGCAAACTGAAAACTACAAACATCTGTGGCTCACCAGCATTTTTGTTCTTTCAAAATTTTCAGTAAATCTCATGACATTAAGTGAAACCTTGTGGCAGTTACAAAAATACAGAGCTTAAAGTAAAACAGTGGATATTTTATGTTTCTTTCAGTATATGTTAAATACTGCTTACATACATAAAAACAAATATTTGGTATATGCATCCACCCATCAATAGCAATTTGCAGTTTGGTGGTGGTATTTCTATTTATTCAATTTTTCTATTGAATTTATTCTATTTTTCTTTTTCCTTTCCCTTTTTCAGCCAAGCAGCATCAAATGCTGTGTTACTGACCTGATACAATCAGATGCCTTCTGTGAAGCCCAACCTCATTCTTCAGGAATGCCCTATGCTCCACTCTGATGGTTATCTTTTGATGATCTGAGAAGTGTGGGTGTTCTTCAGGGGCTGCTGATCCAGACAGCTCCAGTGCACAAAACAGACCAAGAGTTGCTTTCGACGACAATCTAGAGTCATGTCAAAAAGAAAAACAAGAAGATGAAAAGCTTTGCTTTTAAATTATACTCTAAGAATTGGATCTTCTTCAAATTTCATAAAAAAATCACTATAAATAGCACAACCAATATGCTGTATTTGGAGTCTCATGTTTTAAAAATGCATAAATGAGCAGTACTTTATTGAAGAAATGACATGTGGCTTGTGTCTACCAGAATGAACAAGAACATCTCAATATATGGCTTGATGATGCTGAGAATGTCTGGAGACACAGTGACATTTCAGAATTTTAGGGAAAAGGGTAAAAACCTGTGTCTGTTTGAACTATGGACTATAAAACCCAGGTAACTATACGAATATACATTTTAATGGTCAATGCTGTTTTTAACTGTTCATCAATTCTGTCACCTGTGTACTTAAAAATGTGTAGAAAGCACTCCAGTAAAAGTAATAACATGAAGGTCTTCAACATAAATACAAAGTTTATCTTTACTTACTGTGCTAGGGAGGGCACTGAGAAAACATGAAGTTATCCAGTCACTTGTATTAGTGTTATCTTAAAAAAAAGAAAGCAAGAAGAGATGTTAAAATGTAATAACATAATAGTAACAACATATCTTTATCAAAAGTTCAAATTAAAGAAGTATTATCATACCAGAAACACTAAGCTAAATCGTTTTTTGGATTTTTGCAAGTCATTTTCACTTTTCTGATATCAAGTTATTCTTTTTGCCATATGCAAACCTCAGAAAAATTACCCATGTCCTACCTGAAGGGCAAAAGTCATCCTCTGGCTTTGTTCTCCTGAACACAGCCACTGATATCCAACTCTCCCAACTTTCCTATCTGTAAAAGGTGAACAAATTCTGTATCATGAAAGAATAGTAAGGTCCTTGTGAACTTTTGCATTATTTTTGTCATGATATTTGGGGGCAGAAATATTATGTTTGTTAAGGTCAATAATACTACATGTAGTTTGAAGTCCTGGAGTCACCTGATAGATAGAGAAGCTGGTGTGAATTAACTGAAGGGAGCCAGGAGTTGACAAGGAGACAGAAATATCACAAATAGCTTTTAGTCGCGGCTTAATATTTATAGGTTTTTGAGGCAGGGTGAGATTAGTCAAACTTGTCTAAATTGGACTCAAAGTGATACCAGGTGGATTGGATTTTGGATCAACAAAGCTTGAACACTGTTATGCTTAAAAAAAGAAAGAAAGAAAAATATTGTCTTTAAAATATGCAACAGATTGCCTTTTTATGTGCTGTTGAAATTTATACAATGTGAGGGTAATCTTTGAAGGCATAAGGATAAAGATGAATTTAAAGATCCTAAAAATCAATTAACTGATCAAATTGCATAGCCATTTTGAGTGTTTCATCCTATTACCTAAAACTTCTAGAGAATAAAGCAAAGATTTTTTTTAATTTAAATTTTCATGTATCTAAGTATGTGAACTTTGACTATCTTCATCCAAATGCCCTGTCATCTGCAATTAGCTATGGTAAAATTCCATTTCTTTTGTGGTTTTTAAATTATACAATAAGTCTAGCGGGAGAACTGGAAACTGCAAAGATGTTCTCACACGTGTCTGTTCTTATTTCAAAGGTAACTGGTAGAACCTATAATTCTGCACACTCTATAGAGGACTATTCTTACATATACAATATTAATACTAGTTATCAACCAACTCAATAAGTAATAATCTCAATATAGTTCTCAAATAGGATTTTGAATATAGTATCACTCGGTAGCTCTTGTATGTTTTATGATTTTAATAAGATTTTATGTCAACCTAAATTAACTTTGTTAAAAAAAAATTAAAATAGTGGCCAAGTAACTCTTAAAAAATAGAAAATGAAGCATGAGTGCCGATCACATAGAAACAATGTAAAATTCTGTACAAAATGGATTGATTCAATCTAAAATGTTTGGTGCTCTTGAATATCAGGTTAATTTCATGATAGTTTATTAGAATGCACTTTGATACTGTGCATATTTGCATTTGCATCTACTTTAGGATCAGAACCAAATCATATGCATTATATTCAATATTTTACTCTCACAGGAGGTTATAAAACATACTACTATGATGTATGTTGGAAGAAGGGTTGCTTGTTGGTTCCTGGCCACACAGCTAGCTTAGTCCCAAAACAATCACACAATTATATTATTTAAAACACTGCTTGGCCTATTAGCTCTAACTTCTTATCAGCTACCTCTTACATTTTAATTTAACCCATCTCCATTAATCTGTGTGTCACGACACGGCAGTGGCTTACTGACAAAATTTTGGCATGTCTGACACTAGTGTCTTCACGGCATCTCTTTAACTTTGCCTTCTTCCTCCCATGCTATAGGCCAAGTCAGTTTCTTTATTCATTAATCAATAAAAGCAATATATAGATGGAAGGACCTCCCACACGAGATGTAGTTATGAGGGCTGGTTATAGATTCGATCAGAATAGAGCACCTCTGACAGGGTGCTCAGAATGGGATGGATCAACTTCTCTTTCTCCATGAATTTTTTGATGCATAGTTACTGGTGGTTTCTAAGTAAAGGAGCATTCACAATAAAGAACACCAAGCCTCAGATAGAATAATTGTCCTGGGCTGTTCTTCGAAGTAGCAAACAAAGACTCCAAAATCCATTTAAGACACTTCCAAAGAATCATGTGAATATATTCTTTTTCTTTAAGATTACTCATTCTGTGTTATTACAATGTCTAACAAATCAGTCACTCAGATACAGTGTCTACTTTTTTTTTAATAAAAATCCCAAAGTATTAGTTAGTTCATGAAATAGGGCCAATATTTACCTTTTTCTTCTAATTCTTTCTCTCCTTCTATCAGTCATCTTCTCAGAAAAACTTTTGAGCATTCTTTATGCTTTTGTTGTAAAAAAGGAAATCAATCCAAATGTACTTCTTTAGAGTGTTGGTGTTTCTTTATATCCTTTTCATTGCAGTATTGTGGGTGAGTTTCTCTCCCTTTGCTGTTGGCAAATGTTCCTTCTAAAACACATTTGCTTTCTGTTATGATCTCAGTGACAAACAGTGTGAGCTACAATCTGAGTGTATTCAAAGACCTTTAAAAATACCTACTTGCAGTCCACAGACACAGACCTCATTTCTCTTTTCATTGCTCAAGAATGAATCTTCCTTGGGAGTCTCTTTTAGTTTTTGTTTCTTTGTTTTGTTTCTTTAGAATGTGCTTTAAATGTATGATGCTGATTGTCTTAAAATTTCTAGTCTTAAGTAATTCTTTCAATTCAGTCACCTGAGGAGAGTGGACTCCATCATGTGCCACCTAACCTGCCTAGGGATTTTCTGTTAATCAATTGTTCTAATATTGATTCACACTTAGAATGTACTGAGAAGAGCACCTGCATATTATTCAATATGCCAGAAAACATCAGTAATCTTTTCTTAGCTGTGCTCCATCAGCATCAGCACTCCTCTGTAGAAAAATCTTTCCACTCCCTTGGAACAGTTAACACCTATTTCCCATTACTTATTTACATGGAATTTTCAGACGTTAGTTATTTTTAAAAAATGGTATTGTATCATTTTTCTGATTTTCTTATAAAATTCTTGTGGTCAGAATCTGTGATTTTTACATCACTAATGGCACAGTGCTTTGTACACTCTAGATAGTAAGTAAATTTTTGTTACGCTAATATGTATTAACTAAATAACAATTTACACTAAATATCTAAGACCCATAAAATGAATATACTTATCCTACAGTCTCTAAAATGGACTCAGCAAAATTAGTTAATCAAACAAAATGTACCATCAAAGTCATGTGATAGTACTTTTAAATACATGTGCATAAAAATGAAAGTAGGCCTAACAATAAAATATAAGTTTAATAGAAAAAAAATGAAGAAACAGCTCTAAGGCAATTTATCAGTTCATATTACAAAAAAGAAGCAAAACAAAAAAAGTAAGCTGCCCTGCACTGTATCTTAAGGGCACGAGCATTGTCTGTTTCTTATTTTTATTCTTCAGCTTCAACATATATTTGTTTACAATAGACATTATGTCTCCAAAAAAATAAGCATAGTTAAAATATGCAAACACTATATGAAATAGAGGATCATTGGGTTTTCTGCTATGACAATAAGGAATCAAATCAGGATTTTGTGGCACATTCTAGAAATATTAGCACTTGGGACGCTAAGAAAGGAAAACTACTGTGAATTTAAGTCCAGCCTAACAATACGTTTTGTCAAAAAATAACAAACAATTACAAGAAACACATACATAGGGAGAGAGACGGTGACACAGATAAGCAGGTAATGGAGGTGTGATAAAAAAGAGCTTGTATAACAAAACAGAAACATAACATGGCGCTATCTGAGCATCACCTTGTTCAGAAATATGGTGATGGTCTTCCTGGTTGAAACTTGTCCATGGAATTGTATTTTCTTTTCAAAATTATACACTTTAACATTAGGATCATGAATTGAGGAAAAGAATCTTTAATACTCAGTTTTTAACTACACTCTGTGGTACACTTTATGTAAAAGTACTTTTGGTACCTGTTATAGAATATGTTTTAGACTATGACTATTATAATTTGTTGCTAGGGTAACCATGTAGGTCTTGTAAAACCATAAATAACTGTAGAAAATTGACAAATAGAGTGTACATTTATGACTGTACATCTTCAAGTCAAATGTACACACACAACCTTTTAATATTATCTTTTCAAAGAGATATTTATTCACTTCAGATGGATGTTCAGAAGGTTTTTTTGGAAAAATTATGACCGTTTGTGTGTGGGTACATGGTGTGTAATTGGGGGGGAAAGTGACTTTTCTTTCCACTTACCAAAACATAAAATGAGGTGATTATAATACAGACAACTGGAATCCACTGTCCCTCCACATAATTGTATGAGTAGACTAAGGAAACATGCCAAAAGCTTTTCTAAGAATTATGCCCGCAGGTATGAAGATTAGCAGGACTAAATTGACTGCTGGCGATTTGAGCAGGCTTTGATTCTCTGCATAAAATCCATTGACAATGAAAATTCTCTTTTAAAAAATGTGCTGCCATGGGCAGTCTATGCTAACCAATTTATAGACTATTTATATTGGAATTTGAAAGAAAATGCTTTTAAATCAGCCAAACAAAACTCTGTGAATTTGTTATAGATTAATACATGATGATTTTGCCACTATATAAAAGGAGAAATTTTAGGAAGCAGAGAGCAGTCATATTCCACATGCATCTTGCTCTGCTCATGAATTTGAATTGGAGAGTGATGTTCTGTGGTGTCCTATTTGATAAATCCCTGAATGAGATGGTGAAATGTAAAACTAGGGTCTGTCTAGGAGCATTTAGGCCCTAAGAAAATTTAACCTGAAACTTTTGTGGGTGAAAGTTAATTGCTAGTAACAACTTCACATTTCTAGTTATTCACATATTTTAAAAGTCATGCATCAATAGCAAGCAATAGATTTCTTCTTTAAAAAAAACACTTCCTTACCAGCTAAATGCAATTATGATTAAATTTTTGGATTATTCTGGGTACTGAAAATCATTCATCCCCAAATAATGTTCTATATTAGGTGATGTAATCACATGAATCTATCTGTCTGTCTATACATACATACATACACATGTGCATTCACGTGTATGTGTGTATGTTTAGTTTTAATTAGTATTTTGGTTTATTTTTCTATCATCTGGGAGTGTTATGTAGTTTAAGCACCAGATAAAATTAATGTTCATTAATTAAGAGCAGTAAGCAAAAGAAAAAAAAAAGTGTGTGAAACAGAAGTCTAAATGGAGACTACTAGAAGCAATATGAAAAGCAGAAAGAATGAGACACTGACATGTTCTCTTCTTTTTTTAGGGAGCAGCATGCTCTTTGAATGTGCATCTTCATTGTCCAAGGTCATTTCTAAATAGAGTTACATAAGAAATAAAATTCTATTATTTTCTAAAAATTATTACTTTATTTCAACTACCTTTTAATAATAGGGAATAAAATTTACAGATACTGCTAAGTAAATGGAATAAAGGTTGTTATTGCAGAATTTACTACTTTATGTGTCTAAAACTCAAACTCAAAATTTTCCAAAGTAGAAATCATGAGTAATTGCCTAAGAAATAGTAATAATGTCACAATACAAGAATGCAATAAATGTAAATATTTAAGACTAATAGAATTGCAATGAGAACTGTTATTGTTTTCTAAGTCACAGAATTAATGCTACACAATTCTGAAATTCAGATTACTAGCCAGGTGATCTACACTCCTCCCCCAAAACAACACATTCCTATTTCTATGTTTGTTTTTGCTTTTTAGGATAAGTGCCTTTCTGTACAGTTACTGTTTAACACCTAATTCTTGACCTACAGCACATATCTAACTGCTCTTTCATTTTTTTCTCACTTGTTAAATTCATATTTATTTTCATAGGCCTTCATATTCTACATCTCTATATGGAGTTTATATGCTTACACATACATATATTTTGGTTTTAATTATAACTTTATATGAATGTAAGCATCTGCTCTATGACTGACCATTTTGAATCTTTTTTATGCAGTAAGAAGGCCGCTAGCTTGTTCCCCCTCCCACTTGGTTCCAAAATAATCAGACAGTTCTGGCATCTGTCTTTGGAGGGGCTACATGGCTTCTCCCTGACTCCACCTTCCTTCTACCCCCAGCATTCAGCTTAGTTTTCCCCATCTGTCTATGTTGTGTCCTGCTATAGGTCCAAAGCAGTTCTTTATTTATTAATGGTAATCACAGCATACAGAGGGAAATCCCACATCACCTCCATTTTCTGTTTAAATAAAAAGGAAGGTTTGAACTTTAACATAGTAAAATTATAACACAAAACAGTTATCAAGCAAGAATTATAGTTGCAATATTTATATCTACATTTCTTTTATAATTTCTAAGAAAAACTATAACTATAACCATTTATTCTAGACACCATCAAAGACCCTAGAAAAATATAATATTACCTAAGTAAATAGGAAGTGCATTGTAAGCAACTCCCAGAACTCTAGAATTACCAGAGACATCTCACTGCCTGGACAATCACCCAAAGTTCTTCTGTACCATTAGGGCATCCATCTTCAGCCTACAGTCCCATTATATTCAGCAGACTATTTCACAAATCAGTAAATTTTAAAGACAGTTCCACCTATATTGGCAGTTTGTCAGTCACATTTTTCTTTGTTCTGCAGAATGTCTGGCAGTATCTTTCATGAAACCCAAACCCTAAAAGATGGTCTCACTTTTACGAAAGTTCAGCAGTCATTTCTCCATGCGTTCTACATGTCCAGTTTATCAAGCAGTCCAGGAAAGAGGAGTTTCTTGACCAAATGGCTAGCAAGCTCCATAAGGAGCCTCTTCAATACCCATCTTCCTGTTGAAGTAATTGGTACTGCCAGGAACAGATGTGTCTCATTGTCATAAAAAGTCCTAATACTCATTTCCCAAGTTCCCCCCATCCTCCCCTTCTCACTTTTCTCTCCCCATCTCCCCTTACTCCCTCCCACCCCACCCCCAAGATCCCAATTTTTTGCCTGGCATTCTTGTTTACTTTCCATAACCAGGAGGATAGCTATATGTTTTTCTTCGGGTTCACCTTCTTATTTAGCTTCTCTAGGATAACAAATTATAGGCTCAATGTCCTTTATTTATGGCTAGAAACCAATTATGAGTGAGTACATGCATGTTCATCTTTTTGGGTCTGGGTTACCTCACTCAGGATAGTGTTTTCTATTTCCATCCATTTGCATTCAAAATTCCAGAAGTCATTTATTTTTACCACTGAGTAGTACTCTAATGTGTATATATTTCACACTTTCTTCATCCATTCTTCCACTGAAGGACATCTAGGTTGTTTCCAGGTTCTGGCTATTACAAATAATGCTGCTATGAACATAGTTGAACAAATGCTTTTGTCATATGATCGGACCTCTCTTGGGTATATTCCCAAGAGTGGCATTGCTGGGTCCAGGGGTAGGTTAATCCCGAATTTCCTGAGAAACCACCACACTGCTTTCCAAAGTGGTTGCACAAGTTTGCATTCCCACCAGCAATGGATGAGGGTACCCCTTCCTCCACAACCTCTCCAGCAAAGGCTATCATTTTTATTTTCGCCATTCTGACAGGTGTAAGATGATATCTCAAAGGTTGGATAGGGGAGCAGGGAAGCACATATTTTAATTAAGGGAGCCATCTTAGGGTTGGCAAGAGACTTGGACCTAGAGGGGCTCCCAGGTGCCCAGGGCGATGTCCCCAGTTAGTTCCTGGGGCAGCTGAGGACAGAAAACCCGAAATGACCCTATCCTATAGCCATACTGATGAATATCTTGCATATCACCATAGAACCTTCATCTGGAGATGGATGGAGATAGAGACAGAGACCCACACTGGAGCACCGGACTGAGCTCCCAATGTCCCAAGGAGGAGCAGAAGGAGGGAAAATATGAGCAAAGAAGTCAGGACCACGAGGGGTGCACCCACCCACGGAGACAGTGGGGCTGATCTATTGTGAGCTCACCAAGGCCAGCTGGACTGCGACTGAAAAAGCATGGGATAAAACCGGACTCTCTGAATATGGCGGACAATGAGGGCTGCTGAGAAGCCAAGGACAATGCCACTGGGTTTTGATCCTACTTCATGTTCTGGCTTTGTGGGAGCCTAGCCAGTTTGGATGTCCACCTTCCTAGACCAGGATGGAGCGGGGAGGACTTTGGACTTTCCACAGGGCAGGGAACCCTGACTGCTCTTCAGACTGGAGAGGGAGGGGGAGAGGAGTGGGGGAAGGGGGAGAGGGATGAGGGGAGGGGGAGGGAAATGGGAGGCTGGGAGGAGGTGGAATTTTTTTTTAATAAAAAAAAAAGTCCTAACTCTTTAAATCTTTTTAAATGCTATAATGTGTAGTCTTTGAAAGGTTTGAAGAATGCCAGTCCATCTGAAATGTATCTCTCTAAATCCATAAAATCTAATTAACATGTCTACATTATAGATGACTATCTAGTAACCT
Source organism: Alexandromys fortis (assembly GCF_014885135.2). Taxonomy (NCBI): domain Eukaryota; kingdom Metazoa; phylum Chordata; class Mammalia; order Rodentia; family Cricetidae; genus Alexandromys; species Alexandromys fortis. Next base: position 817,962 of record NW_026068036.1, read on the forward strand.
ATATATCTCAACTATGCATTATATTTTTTAAAATGAGCTACACAAACACAATACCTTAATCAAGAACAGAAAAATGCATATTGCAAAATTGACCTTAAATTTTAATAATAAACCAAGATTCATATCAATGAAAATTTCTATATCATATCCCTTTTATATTTAAAGAAACATTTATAGACAATATGTGGGATTATGGGAATAGTTCTGCCCAAACTTCTTTCTGCTGTTTATTGGGCAAAGTTATTTTTAGAAGGGTATTCAAGCAACCCTTCAGAAGACCTTACTCCATCAAACCACATCAATATGGTAGGATTCCACAGGTTCTTATCCTCTGTGGAAACAAAAGAAGACCCTCTTTTCCAAAGCAACATATTCTTAGACCTAAATTCTGAAATCAAGATATCTTTATACTATACATGCTGGTTTAGCTTAGCAGCTTATACAATGAAATGAACCTCTGTACTTAGCCCCTTCAAAGTCAAAAATTTCAGAGAAGACAGAATAATATGTTTAATCCAGATTCTCTGTGTATATTTCATCTTTATGTGGCTTATTTATTTTTACTCTGTCTCTTTAAAGACTTTGATTTGTCTTGTTTTGTTTTAAACCAATAGTTTAATGTAGTTCCTAAATGATGGAACTACAAAATGGAGAGGTAATGATGAGGGGCAGTTGATGGGGATGGGATAGAGATCACAGTGTACATGTGTGTGTGTGTGTGTGTGTGTGTGTGTGTGTGTTTGTTAGACTATGTGTGTGTGCATGTGTGGAGTAATTAATATACTATATATAATTATGAAATGGACAAATTGTACAATTAATAAAATATGAAAATATCTTCTTTGAATATTTATTGAGAGACTGATTGCATGTACACTAAAGGAAATTGTCCCCACTATCAAATTCCTTATCATGTTGAAATTAATACTTATTGATAAATTTCAGTAAGTGGATACTTCTTCAACATATATAAAAATCAAGAGAAGAATACAAATATAAAACCTTTGTAGTAGAGACTGTTTATTTTCCTGTAATTTACTGTAGACAACTGTTTTCCAGTTCTGTATTAGAATACTAGTAGATTGTTTATTGTTGTAAAATAATTGAAGTGTGATTACTATAAATAATATTTTATTAGAGATCTTAAGAGTCAAAAGTAGAGTAACATACCAGTGGGAATCTAAGCAACAGGAAATCTTATTTGTTTTTGTTTCTTTAGTTGTTGTTTTGTTTTTCTTTTTCTATTTTTTGTGCATTATTTTTTGTTAATCAAGTTTTTTATTTATGTTATATCTTGATTGCAGTTTCCTTTCCTGTCTCTCCTTTCATGCCCTTCTTCTGCTTTCCCTCCATCCCACATTCTTTTTTCATACATATATA
>NW_026068036.1:819413-835436 GCF_014885135.2 Alexandromys fortis
ATTTGCTATCAGACAATGGTCTTTTATCTTGTCAGTGGTATTATTTTTAACAAAACACTGACTGGCTACTAGCCAGGAAGAAAATATAGGTGGGATGACCAAGTAGGAAGTAGACACAGGTCAATGAGAAAGGGAGAATTCTGGAAAAGAGTCAGTCTGCAGCTGTCACCCAGATGTAGAGAACCCAGATGACAATGCCTTTTTGATGAAAGGTACCAAGCCTCGTAGCTAACACAGACAAGAATTATGGGTTAAGATGTAAGAATTAATTAATAAGAAGTCTGAGCTAATAGGCCAACAGTTTATGATTAATGTAGACCTCTGTGTACTTCTTTGTGACTGAATGACTGTGGGAATGGGCAGGACAGAAAACTCAGTCAACAGAATGGTGCCCAACTAAATACACTAACCACCTGAGAGAGTTTGGAAAATAATTCTAGACAAAAATGAACATTGTTAAGCATGGCTATTTGGTAGCATTTTCTCAGGTGAGCTTTGTTTGCTAGAGGTAAGTGCATCTCATTTAAGAGAGGCTTCCTGACTCAGTTTAGCTGTGAAAACTTTCATCTCTTTTAAGAGGCCCTCCCACCAAACATTTAAATGGTGTTTATGAATAGCCAACAGCATGTTTCTTGGTGGTGGCAGGGACCTTGAAATGCCATAGAGTTGTGGTAATAAACATGACTTCAACCAGTACCTCTGCCATGTGGCTAGACTCTCAGAAAGCTAAGGAATGGGATGGATCCAGCTGTCAAAGCCACAGCTTTAACCCCAGCCATATTGCTTAGCAAATTAAAGACTTATGTGGTCAAAAAAAAAAGAACTATAGAGTAAAGGTAAATTAAAAAAACAAAGAAAATCTCTAAATGGTTTACAGTGTGTTTAAAAATATAACTAGCCTTGTGAGAGAAAAGAAAAAGGATAAAGTTCATGAAATAAAAAAAAAAGGAAATAGTAGTTGGGTGTGGTGTCACATGACTTTAATTCAAACACTTGGAAGGCAGAGGCTGGTGAATCTCTGTGAGTTCAAGGTGTGGTGACAACATTTAATCCCAACACTTGGGAGGCAGAGGCAGGCAGATCTCTGTGAGTTCAAGGACTCTACAAAGTTAGTGCCAGGACAGACAAAGATACACAGAGAAACATAGTCTCAAATAGCCAAAAAAAAAAGTAAAAATAAAAGAAATAGAGTTTAAAACAAATTACATAAAGATGGAAAATACAAAGAGAGTCTGGACACTGCATGTTATTGTGTTGTCTTTGACTTGTTTGAATGTTGAGGAAGAAGCAATACCTGCTAAAAGACATTCGATTATAAATGTTTCTGGATTAATTCAAAATAAATACTTTGAAAATGCTTTAAATTCAAAATTTAAGTTAGAAGATGTTACTTTGAAGAAGAGGTTTTGCTTTTTTTTTTTTTTCTACAGGTAATGAAAGGCTGTGGATTCATTATGGGCTAAGAAAAATCAGTTATGTACTAGGAAATCTCCCCTGAAAAAGTTCTGATAGGAGCAGATGGTCCAAATGTCTGAGTCCTGCATCCAGAATAATTTTAAGACTGCAAGCTGAGATGATCAAGCCTCATAGAATATTCCCTTCAAAACGTGACCATAATTTAAAGTTTCTTTAGGTTCCCATAAGATTATCAGTGCCCCCAATCAGCAGGAAGTAGATTAGAAAACTATGCCCATATTCTCAAAACATGGATGTTTGCCTTTGTTTAGAATGTTGGTTACTAATTGTCATGGATAATGATCAGGAGAAAAGCTAAACAAAGGATATTAGATTCAGAGTTCTTGCTTAAAAAAAACTGGGTGGGGGTGCTGTAGGACAACAGCTTTTTATTCTGTTATTTGTATTATCCTCAATAAAACACTGATTGGCCAGTAGCTAGGCAGGAAGTTTAGGCAGGACAATGAGGCAGGAAGTAGCGGCAGGGCGATGAGAACAGGAGAATTCTCGGAAAAGGAAAGGGTTAGTTTGCAGTGTCACCCAGATGTAGAGGAGGCAGATGACAATGACTCTCTGATAAAAGTTACCATGCCTCATGGCTATCACAGACAGGAATTATGGATTAATATGTAAGAATTAATAAAAAGTCTGAGCTAATAGGCCAACTAGTTTATGATTAATGTAGACCTCTGTGTATTTCTTTGGGACTGAATGGCTATGGGTCAGGGTGGGACAAACCTCAGTCAATATATATATTGACCCCAGTTCCCCCAGCCCCCATTATCCCTCCCCAGCCTATCACCAACCACTCTTCCCAAAGGGTAATGCCTCCCATGGGGAGTCAAAAACACCCGACCCATTAAATTGAGGCAGGACCAGTTCCCTCCCCTCTGCATTAAGGCTGAGTATTCCAGTCCAACATAGGGGATGGGCTCCACTAAGGTAGCTCAAGCACCAAGGAGAGATTCTGGTCCTATAGTCAGGGGAACCTCAGATAGAGCAAGCTACACAACTGTCTCCCATATGTAGAGTGTCTAGTTCAGTCCAATGAAGGCTCCACAACTATCATGGTCTAGAGTTCATGAGTTCCTACAAACTTGATTCAGCTGTCTCTGTAGATTCCTCCTTCATGTTCTTCACTTCCCCTGCTCACATATTCCCTCCTCCCTCTCTTCCCCTAGATTTCCAGAGCTTTTCCTGGTGCTTGGTTGTGGATCCTGCAAATGTTTCATTAATGACTGGATTCAGGCTCTATGATGACAGTTGGGGTACTCACCAATCTGATTACAGGGGAAGGCCAGTTCAGGTACCCTCTCCACTACTATTAGGAGCTTTAGCTGGGGTCATCCTTGTGGATTCCTGGGAATTTACTTAGCATCAGGTTTCTTCCTAACCCCATAATGGCTCTCTCTATCAAGATATCAGTTTTATTGCTCCCCCATTCTGTGCTTCCCCCAACTCATCCATCTCATTCACCCATGTTCTTATCTGTCATCTTCTCCCCTTTGCTTCTCCGCTCATTTCAAGTTTACCTAGGAGATCTATTCTAATTCCCCTGGGCTACTCTGTGTCTTAACTCTCCTAGAACTTGATTTGTAGACCAGGCCACCTTTGAAATCACAGAGATCTGCCTCAGAGGTGCTGGGATTTAAGGTGTGCTCCACTACTTTCTGATAGATATGGAAGTTTACATGGTAAGATAACAGGGTAGTTGTTTGGAGTCCAACCTTTCTCTGCCAAGAAGCTTAGTAAATAAACCAACCCAACTTTCTTTCCTTAGATTAGTTCCAAAATCTGGATCAAGCTTATTGATGTGCTCTGCTCTAGTACCTTTTTCATTTGTTACAGCCAGGCCCCATACATGGGTTATATAGGGTAGCTATGTGAGAAACAAATCCTTTTGAACATTTCCATGAATTATTCAAGTGAGATCAACATCACTTCTTTGTTGTTTTGATTTCTACAAAATGATATCTATGTATTCTAATGTACACTTGAAAGTAATATGGGAATATTCTAGAAATATGTTGTGAAAAACTTTGATAATACAGAATTAACCTTTCATGAACCTCCCATTGTCTCTTCATCAAAGAACACCATTTTCACCTGTGCAGAGTGGATTTCAAGTATACAACACTAAGACGTTGAATTTGCTGTGTTCAAACTAGAAGTGCACTTACTCCTTGGAAAATGAAAACATGGGGCTTTCCCCTCGTACTCTGATTGGTGAATCAGTGTTTTTATATCTCTATGCCTTTCCTTTAAACCAATGAAAATATGTGCATTCACTGATTTGTATCAAATATCACCTCAAAAGTGAATGTTTCTATTTAATTAAACATCTGTCATAAGAATTTCCTTGTATCCTTAAAAATATAAGTGATATTAATAAAGAGAAGAAATACATATAATAACCTAAGTAAAATTTTATCTGCCAATATAACACTTTAACTGGAATTTAAGATTAAGGTAAGGGATTGACACTACTTTATATTTTCTTGAAATTGGTCCAATTCATCTTTCTCATGTGCCTTTTCTACTTCATATTATATACATATATAATACACACACNGTAATATATATTCTTTTTAGCCCTGAAATTCAGTTTGCCTCTTATATCATGCTATGAATGTGCCACTCAATGAATTGGCTTAGGCCTAATCCTTAATCATTGTCTTACTGCTCATATTTAAAACTCTTTTCACCATAGTATTTCAGGATTATCTTAGAGTCCTCATGGCTCTCTCTGAGAATTCCCCTCTGAGAATTCTGTGTAGCCAAAATGTCACCTCCTCATTCTGGAAGCTATTCTGCCTACCTAGCTCACTCTCACTGCTCCTTGGGCCAGAACCTCATCCATAGTGGATCAATATTATTCACAAGCTGCCTCCCTTGTTTATCTGCTCCTTTTTAAGAAACACGGCTATTTATTGTTGTTTCCCTCATCTTCCTGACTTTATCATCTGTCATTTTTGTTGCAAAAAGAGTCTGAAAGGGAGCTAGGAACCATGGGTTTTCCTAATTACTGTCAAAATGTGAACTAGCAGAGATGTGTTCAATTCAAGGTATACTCAAAAGATCTGTGCTACGAATAAATTACTAAGATGATTGGGATCGAAATTGATTTGGGGGCCCTATTAGAACTCAAACCATATCATTTCTCAACTTCCTTTGTGCCCTTGAGTCAGGGTCAGTATTATGAACCTAAAAATTCTGGTTGATGTCTGAATCTCTAAATACTTTATGATCTGTTCTCTTCGTTTTCATATGTATCTCAGCTTTAATAATAAATACATGATCACCTTGTTTGTGTATGCTTAACCCTCTGTGCTCTAGTTCCTTTTTTTCTTATTTTTCTTTGTGAGATCATTATCATCTTCAAAGACTTATAATTTATTCCCTTAGAGTGTATGGCTTAAAATGTTCACAAACAACAATTTTTATTTATAAAAACATGTCAAATATGTATATTTAAATGAAAAATAGTGATGTTGATGTTTGCTTCTTTCAAATATATATTGCAATCTCACAAACCTCAAAACAACTAAATACAAATGTAATGATTATTAATTTTGATTCACTATTTTCACTTTAATGAAGAATATAGGTTATCTTTGTCAAGATTATCTTAAAGTTTTTATCTTACCATTTTACTAAGTCTGCTGATGGCAATAGTTTGAATATTTGTTTTTAAAGTACACAAGTCATAAAAATTATTTGCTCCTTTTCTTGATTTAGTTATCAATTCAAAATAAACTCTAAAAAATATGACAAAAATTGAAAATCAAATAATCAGTGAATAATGAATTTTGGAGATTGGAGAGTCAGAATGATCTATCTCAACCCCAGAGGGGTTATACATCAAATATTTGCATTATGATTTATAACAGTAGCAGAATTCCATTTATGAAGAAGAGGTTTATTGCAACATGAGGACCTGTATTAAAGGGTAGCAGCATTTGGAATGTTGAAAACCACTGATCTATCTGAAGCTCCACTACCAAAATCAACCAAAGAGAGTAATAGTCTTAATTGAGATCACTGAGGCACAATTATACCACTGTCTCCTTGCTCAAAAACTGACAAGCAAATAAAGAAAAATATTTCAGTGAATAAAATTGCAAAAGTGAGTCAAGAGCTAGGCAAATTCCTGCCTAAAGCTGTTTTCCCAGTGTTTTGTACATTTGAGAGTTCTTTTCTTTCACCTCACATTAAGAGTTTTAATAAATTTTTTGAAAGGATTAAGTGGGAGAAAATGTTAACATGGGCAGTAGCAAGCGATCTCAGAAAAACTTGAGTGCCTCAATTGTTCAACTCTTCCATTGTCTACAATAGCACTTCTCAGCAGTGCCTATCATGAGGAACCACTCAAGATGTCTGGATGACAGCAAGGACAATTATCTCAAGTCTATTAGAAGTCTTGAAACATCTGGAGTTGCTCAAGTATCTTCACGGGAACCATAAAATGGAGAGGTTGTTTGTGTGGTAATTTAGTGGCTTTCCATTTCCTCTTGAGTTGTTTGTATTGCTGCACTGGGTTTGGTATATGTTTATTTTTGAATTTTAACTAGTGATCAACATTTAAATAAGAGGAGCCACTTGGTGACTGTGGAGATTTTGTTTCTACAACCTGCCAAAAATTAGCTGTACATCTGCCATGAGTGATGATGGGAAACTAAGTCATTGCATGTGCTCAAATTATAATACAAAAATACAAAATAAAAATAAATTCCATGTGTATTTCATGTCCTTCAGTTTACTGTTGGTTAAGTCTTTAAAAATGACATTATTATCCAATTTGCTTCGTACTGAAAAGAATTTATGAGAATACTTGAAAAATTAGTATCTATTCTCTATATTTTAAATTGCAATTATTTTTGTTTGTAATGAGCAAAACTGTAATATCTCCTATTTTCACAGTCTTGTACATGATGAGTTATTATTGCAAAGGGATGATGAGATAAGAGAGTAGATAAATGATACAGAAAATTGTGGTGCATTTGTGATGTAGGCATAAGGGTTGGTGGGTAAGAGAGATGGGAGAAAGAGTACTCACACACACACTTGCACACATGCACACACACACTACATCTGTAAATATCATTAATCACTTCCTGTGATTTCTAAAGATCCATTTCTTTCTTCCCAGATTCATATGACTGTTTCATATTGTTTAACTTTCAATATTCCCTTTATATTGGAGCAATTGATTTCATACACCACTCAATTCCTATCTCTTATTACTATAATGTTGACTTCACTGTTTTTCAGTGTCCAATTTGTCCATTTATCCAATGATTTTCTTAGAAAATAAAGGCTCAAATCCATGCAATGACCATTTGTTCAATGCCTGTGCCACTTCAAATATGGCATTCTTCTTTGAGTATCATTTTCTAAAAACAACATTGGAATAGTATTTTTATTTTCTTGATAATTGTCAGAGTTAAAAATAATGAATGTAAGCAGTCTTGTAAAGTATGAAGTAAATTTAACATTAAAAGAATATAACTTAAAACAAATGTTGCATACAAACCATGTTATGAAGCCATTTTATCATATCAATGAACAATTTTAATACATGGAATCAGCAGATAAAGGGTAAAATAATAGTTTGATACCACTTCCATTGTCTGTTAAACAAACTTTTTGAATATTTTTAAGTATGGAGTAAATTAATCAAATGTGATGTACATTAATAATGTGCAGAAATGATGAATTTCTTAGCAATTCTGCTCCTTTAAAATGTTGTTAAACTTTACTTGATAGAATTATCCTGTTACAATCTTTAACATCTGGGGTTACACTCAAATGTAATTAGTTAAAGTTTCTTTTTATTTTAATTACAGATTGTAATCTTAAGTTTAAAACTTGAATATGACACAGACTATATTAATGAATAACAATGTGCATAAAACTAATTTTAAAAAGAATAATAGTGAAGATATAAGTGACGGAAAATTTATAAAAGTAGAACCTATTTATTTAACCAAACATTGCTTTACAGATATGTGTATCTTTAATGGTCAGCCTTACAATGATTCAGGTTAGTTCTTGAAAATGAAGACTTTAAATTTGAAAATACAATAACAGGATTTTGAATATGAAGCACAAGGGTTTTAAGTATGATCATAATTTAGTAATGAACCAAGGTTTAGGGTATTATTCATACATAAATAAAACCAAGGAAACACTTGGGAAATAGAAGAAAATGGACAGCCTTAATATTTTGAGACCCAAGATATTTGCATATTTTTCACAACTGTTTTGAGACTAACAGGAATTGCACATGTTTTTTGTATTAGAAACAATTTCAGTTGCCAAAATGAATGTTTGCAATCCCATATACTCAAAGGTAATGTAAAGTTTTTTGGCAGGAACCAAAATAACCATTCTGTGTTTAATAATAATTATAAAAAGTCAGATGCTGACTTTTTAATGAATAATTTTCTAAAAATTCTTTCTCTAAATTAAGTACACAAATACTTATAACCAAAATAGAGATTTCTTAAAATACTGTTTACTTTTGCTAGTTCTTATAAAAATTAGAGGCATATTACCCTGCTAACTATGTGCATAGCAGAGTTCACAGTAAACTTAAGCTGAATGAAACCAATGTACCATTGAGTGAAATTTATTTACAACTTTGCTTTTCTATAAGAATGAATTCCCTTGATTCTTAAAGCCCACTGCTAAGTAAACAATAAGAAAAAGAAAAAAAATATTCACAGTCAATTACTTCCATACAATATGCGTGATATAGCAGTGTTTTATTTTCATTTCTTGATTATTCCATTATTTTCTTTTCATCTTGTAAGAAAATTAGATCTATCCCTGTTATCATGGCCTTTGTGCTAAGTTGGTAGACAAAACAGTCCATGCACAGTCATGAAAGTTTTAATAATTGCTCCTAACTGGTGAATTTCCTAAACAAAGCTTATCAGTTTGTAGCATTCCAAAGTTAAATTTTCTGTAATGCTTTAGAAAAAATATTTACCCTGACTGGTTCAGAACTTCAAAGATAATGATCATAGAATAAAATTTGTCAAATTCCGAACTATATTTGTTGTCATAGAATCTAGGTTTAAATTGACATTATCCTCACACTTACCCCCAGATTGGGATAATGTGTGTGGGTAAATTTTGTTACAGATTGATGAAACATAAGTCGCTCTGTTAAGGAAGCAAGTTGAACAAAATCACCATGGTGAGCAAGGTTTAGAAAGCTCAGAGAGATCTCCAGGAATCAGGACTATGTCTGGATTTTGCTTTGGATCTTCATCTAATCTAATCAAAACATAAACATTAAAAATTAAGAATGTTATTATTCCAAATCCTATGACAGTGGAGAGAGTTCCAAGCTAATCTCAAAAATGTTTTAGATTTCTTCTTAATGGAGAATGAATTCTACCACCAAATTCTCTAGTTTGATCAGCACTATCCATTGCAAATCTCTTAACCATAGCTTTGGTTACTCTAGATCCATCTGATGTAGGTTGGTCTTCTTTCTATGTGTTGCTTTCATTTGTTATTTAATAAAGAAAACTGCTTGACCTGATAGGGCAGAACATAGGTAGGCAGGGAAGATAGAACAGAATTGTGGGAGAAAGAAAGCAAAGTCAGAAGCCATGATTCTTCAACCTGAAATGGATGTAGGCTAGAATCTTTCCTGGTAAGCCACCACTTCGTGGTGCTACACAGATTATTAGAAATGGGTTAATCAAGATGTGAGAGTTAGCCAATAAGGAGCAAGAACTAACAGGCCAGGCAGTATTTAAAATAATACAGTTTCTGTGTAATTATTTTGGGTAAAGCTAGCTGGGCGGCGGGAAGTGGCCTGCCTCTTCACTGCATCCATCCACCATTAACTAAAACTCTTCTGTCAGAAAACCAAACTGATTTTTCTTTAAAATTTATGTATTTTAAGTTTGTGTTTTTAACAAAATCAATTTGATGTAAATGAATTATATTATTAAATTACTGTGAAAATTTGAATTTATAGTATAGTTTAGTTGTAATGGAAAACAAATATTAAGTGTTGATTTTTTTAATATTTTAGAATATATGTAGGTATTTTTTACACAAGGTATATAAGAGGTCTTGAAATTCAAAAACATCCTACAATTTCACTTTCTAGAAGGAAAGTAAAAAGTAAGACAGAACATAACTTAAACTAAAAAACAGAGCAAGGTACAGAACTCAAACTTAGTTCAATGGTAGATGGTTTATGAGAATTTCTACATAGTCTTTTTTTTACACCTGAAACTATAATCAAGGTAATGCTAATAGAACTTGTAATGGCATAAACGAATGCAGACAGATTGTAAAAATATGTACAGCTTTAAAGGAGAAATAGACTTATAGAACCAGCAGAGACCAGGAAAGCAGAAGCAGTGGCTGGGAGCACGCTCACCAAATTTATAGGAAAACATTAGCCTGAGGCGAAAATGCCCCCTAAGGGGTGGGACTTATCCCTACAAGAACCTTGCAAGAACTTGTTCTCTGATTGGTCTTAGTACCTCACTATAACTGAAGATAACCCACATGATAAAACACATGATACAGGAGGCACAGATCCATGTTTTCTTCATTATTTTGGTCTATTGGCTGCTACAAACCTGATACATGACGGAGAATCTTTTAAATTTTCCATTCCAAAGTAATTTATATTTGTCATGATGTGATTTCACATATGAGAACCAGTCTACCCTGTGCCAATCAAGTCAACTGAAAATAATAACTATACAATAGGATAACAGAACCATAATGTAAAAAAAATACTCCTGTTTAAAGCAATATACTTGAGGTTGGCATTTTAATGCACCAAAAATCCATGGGCACATATTGAGGCAGAGCCAGGTGGATTTTTGCAAAAAAGAGGAAAGATTGACATACATAGCAATTTTCTGGCCAGTCACAGGTACATAGTGATACCCTGCTCCCTGTGACCCCCACAAAATGAAAAAAAAATGAAGTATTACGAATGCATTCCAAATCTGAGTATTTAGTAAGAATTTGGTAACACATCTTTGCATTGTGACTCCCAAAATCAACCTTCCAAATTCACTGTATTACAATGACAGGTAACGAAGACCCACTGTTTGAGTTTTATTGACAACTTCTAAATTTTTTGAAGAAATATTCTCTTTTAGCTGTGTACCAGAAAATATTTCCCAATAAACTAAAAAAAAAGTCTTTACTGTATTACCTATGTGATAATGTAAAAAGTACACAAATAAGAAGCAAGAAAGTAAAATGAAAGTAACTTAGAAGACATCAATTTGAACATAAAATCTAATGGCAGGAAAGACCATAATAATGATGATGATAGTATCAAAGGGTCCTCAACAACAACAAAGTTTATAGATTAAGAAGGACCCTGGAGAGAACAAAAGATTCTAAACATTTTGAAATGGAATTCTCTAGTCAATCAGTATATTTTCAGAATGAATAAATAGCATGACTGAGCCTATTTAGCCAACTTATGTGAGTATGTAAATCTTTGTCACTTTATTAATAATGCCATGAAATCAATGAGACAAATTGGACATCAAATCTAAAATGTCTTGAATATATAGAAAATATTGCCATAATGTTAAATTACCATGAAAAATGAGTTTATTCAAAAACATAGATTGTTTTGAGACAAAATATTCCCTAGAATTCTGGAAAGGCAACTACATTATAGTGGGTACATACTGTTGCAGTGAACCTAATTTCAGTTTCTAGAACCCATGCTAGGAAGGTTCTTAATAAAGCTTCAGGTCTATTCAAGCATAACAACAACAACAACAACAAAAAGGTTTACACCCATACACATAAGTTTTAAAAATCCCTACATAGTTATCATCTGGGTGCTTATATACAAGTGAAGTTTGGCTGCCCTGGAAAACTTGCATGGTTTGGTTCCCTTATAGCTAAAGCATTGTGGGGCTCAGATTCTAAGAGACATGGCTAGTTTACACATTTCCTGTTCACTACCCAATGCATGAGACAAGGAAAGTAATTTTAAATACCTTTATCCAGTAATTTATATTTAATCTCAAATTTTGAACTTTTATGTTTTAAGCTATATTGAAGCTAATATTTAAACATCATTATTATAAATTTTATCCACTACTGTTAGGGCTATGATACACAGCAAGTGGAATGCAATCTTCTATTTGCCATGTGCTTAGCCAGCAATCACAGAGGATTTCAAATATAATAGGTTAAACAATGTTTATATTTCTAGAACAAGTAAGACTGATACTCCATGAAGCAGAGTATTTACCAATATGTCTGAAGGTATGGAACTCAATTAAAGCCCTATGGATACATTTCTCAAGTAACATATTGAACAGACTGCATTATGTATGTGAGAATATATACACATATATGTATGCAATAACAATGAAAGAAATAAAGCCCATGAATTTGAACAAGGAGGGGATATGAAGTGATTTGGAAAGAGGAAAGGAAGGGGAGAAATGATGAAATTATATAATTACAAAAATATAAGAAATACTTTTCAAAGGGAAAATGCCTATGAAAGTAAAAGGTCTTAGGGAAAGACAATTGTTGAGAAAGACAAAGGGAAATGTGACTACAGGGCTCTGACTCAATTTCTTAGAAGTGTTTCTTTCATGCTTTACCAGTTTAAGGGCTTAAAAAGTAGATTCACCAACTCTTACTGAGTTAATGTCTCTTCTGTTATGATATTTCTTGACACTTACAACGATATACATTCTATAATACAGCTTGTCAATCAGAATATTAAAGTAACAGGAATAAATCATGGAAGAAAAATTATTTTAATTTCTAAAGTTATAGAATCAATGAATAAACTTAAAATTATCTTTTTTACATTGAATTCTTAGCCATAGCTTTGGAATGAAAAAATTATATATGATGGTGAACACAAAATCTGACATAGGACTATTCCATAAATACAAGAAAATCTAGAAATAAAATATATTTAGTAAAGCACTTTAGTTGACTTCCTTTAACCTATTGCCCTGGTGTTGTTATCAGTGTGAGAAGCTGGACAGTATCTGTCAGTATATCTCTGATTTGATAGTTTTCCTATGTTTCCATTATGTAGGTGGAATAGTCACATTGCAGAGAATTTGCATCTGGGTTCTTGCAGCGTCTGTGTGCTGGGGTGATGTTGTAAACTGCTGCAATATTACACACAGCTGTTTCAAGTAACTGTTTTTATCCTGGTCATTTAAGACACTTTATTTCATTCTAAAAATAAGTGTTTTCATATAGATAAATGAGAGATAACAAGAGGGAGAATAAGGGCTCCAACAAGATCAGGGAGAGAACAAAAGAATGAGAGAAGACCAGGCAGAGTGTGATGGATAAGAAGTATAAAGTAAGTTGAGAGGTTATGAATATTTTAATTATTTTTGTCCACAGGAAATGAAGTCAGATTTTTTGTAAGAACCCCGTTCTGCCCCTTTGTGCTTTGATCCACTCATTAACATTTGCAACCACTAATTCACTTTCCTGATGGGAGCAACTGTCAGCTGGTGTTGCTTCCTGAGCCCAGCGCAGAGTTTCCAGCTGTGGATGCAGACAGATCAAAGCCAGTGATGGACTCTCTACAACACAGTCTATCTGGAATACTAATAATCGTCTGTACTACTTGTAAAGAATCAAGTCATTTTTCTCCACTCCTTCATATAATCAGGGTTTCCTCGTACATGCTATTAATTGATTCAATATGCGAAAGGAATGTCTGAACTTTTCCCACGCCTTACACTAACTCATTTTTTATAATATGCCTTAGTCTACCTCTAGAGGTGGTTTTAATTCAAATCAGGACTTTTTTTCATAAGAATGGAATGAGTCAAACTTGTTACGCTTAGCCTTGTGTGTGTGCATTTTCTTGTGTTTTACAATAGTGAGTAATGTGTGTTAGCATCTATTATCTTCAATTTTGATGCTGCTTAAATTACTTTATAGTATTTTGCCATCCAATTTGATAGACAATATTATACAATGATTACTTTAAAAACAATTCTAAGTCCTATTATGCTCTTCTAAGTCTTTGAAAACTGGTTAAATAGCTCAATGGAAAAGTAATGGTCTCAAGCTGCTCACTCTCTGAAAGATGTTTGTAGTTTTGATGTGACAATGATCCATTTTCATTACATCCCAAATCTACCAATTGAATATTCATATTTTATTCATTTTAGGTAATGTCAAATTGTGTATGTTCAAAACAGAGTTTCTCTTGTTTGATTCTGAGGAAATTGCAACATTGAGAAAGAGTGATCCTGTGACGTATTCCTAATATCTTCATGAATGAAAACCCACTCAAAAGGAATAAATCTTTTAAATATACCCAAACAAACAAGATTGAGGCTGAAGACAGGCAAAGATATGAAAATATCAATCTTGCTGATCTTCTCTGTTGTCCATTAGCAATTTAGACTTTGGGGATTCAGTCCAACAATGCTCATCTATTCCTTGAGCAAATAGCTCCACTGTCCTACTGTATATTTAAGGCTTGGGGCAAAGCCCCACTACAGTAACAACTCTTGAGTAAAGCCTTCTTAACTTTCTTGAGAAAGTGATATAAACGTTTTAATAGTTATGGTATTTTATTAGTAACTTTCATCAATTCTAAGAAAAAACATCTAAGAAAATTAGACTACAATAGGAATCATTTTGCCCCAGTTTTAGAAAATACCGTCCACTGCAGACTTGTCAAGGATGACACCATCTTGCGGTTTCAGAGATCTTGGAAGTTTTTGTTGTTGTTGTTTATGGTTTTTATTTATTTATTTACACCTAAGAATGAATTCCTTAATCCAGAAAATAAGAGCACCATCCAAAATCATGCCATAAAACTGTATTCTAAAATTAAAATTATAAAAAAGGAAAACCTTAGAAAAATTTGGAAAGCCATATGTAAAGGGGTAGAACTGTGAGTTGCTTGCCCCTATGGCTCTAAACTACAATGTGGATATTAACCCACAGAGTATCACTACTGACTCCCCCACAATAACTCACTAACATGTTTTGTTCATTAAGAGAAATAGGAAACTTCAGAACATATTTTTCTTTATATTTTGTGAAATGCTTCAAATATTACAAAGTAATAAAAAGTTATAAAATGTTAAAACATACCAGAAATATTAATGTTAAGGAATTAGCCTTCTATTACAGCTTTTAGAAATAATAATGCTCCACTACTTTTTTGTTAAGCTAGCAACACTGGACAACCTTTCTGGGGAAAAAAAAAAAAAAAAAAAAAAAAAAAAAAACACCGAAATGCATTTAGGATGTGTATCTATCAGATGCTTTCTTCAGCATATGGCTGAGGTGAAAGGTTGCCAGCTCGAGCCTCCTTGAATTTGCTCAGCATCTTTCTGCTTCCTGCAGCTAGTCAGATGGTCACAGCTCTCTTTGATCTGATTGATGGGCATTTCTAACAAGGAAATAGATGTGGTGGGTGACAGCTACTATAACTCAGTGACTGGTCACTGAAGTAAACTTCCTGTGCTATGTTTCTCGTGAAATAAGGAATGATGCATACATCCAGCCTCTGCTACAAGCAAATCTGAATGGGTGGTTGTACTTTGAGGTTGCTATCATGCATAGATATGGCCAGGTTTGGCATGTATATATGTGTATACACACATATTATATAATGACAGTCACTGTAGAAAACAATAATGATAAATAAGATTAAATGTCACTAGTAGAATATATATGTGTGGGGGGGCATGGGAGTGGATACAGGGTTTGAAGAGAAAGGTACTGTCATTTAGATGTTTTATCAATTTGATAATGATAATAATATACATACATGGATGTGTGTGTGTATGTGTGTGTGTGTGCATGGCATCCTTTTTAAGCAATTGTGGTGATCAAGAATTAGTAAAAGAATAAGGGATCAGATGAAGGACTTACTAGAAAAGCAAACATACATGTAAGTATATATGTTTTTTTAAGTTTTCCTTTCCTCTAAGTCTAGGGTTTTTTCAGCTTTATTTTACTCCTCTTTTAAAAGTTCACTATTGTGGAGGAACTGTCAAATCGGTCCACAAATTCAGTATTGCTTAGCATTGTGTAGAAATATATTTGCCAAGAAATAAACTATTGAAAATATAAAATATAAAATTCCTTTCCAATATGAATCCCCTTGATCTCCTCATGTTGTCTTATTGCTATTGCTAGAACTTCAAGCACCATATTGAAGAGGTATGGAGAGAGTGGACATCCTTGTCTTGTTCCTGATTTTAGTGGGATGGCTTTGAGTTTTTTTTTTCCGTTTAATGTAATGTTAGCTGTCGGTTTGCTGTAGATAGCTTTTATTATATGTAAGTATGACCCTTGTATCCCTATTCTCTCCAAGACCTTTATCATAAAGGGATGTTGAATTTTGTCGAATGCTTTTTCAGCATCTAATGAAATGATCATATGGTTTTTTTCTTTCAGTCTATTTATATAGTGGATTACATTGATAGATTTGCGTATGTTGAACCAGCCCTGCATCTCTGGGATGAAGCCTACTTGATCATAATGGATAATTTTTCTGATGTGTTCTTGAATTCGGTTTGCCAGTATTTTATT
>NW_026068036.1:837506-848170 GCF_014885135.2 Alexandromys fortis
CTCACTCATATTTGGTTTCTAGCCATAAATAAAGGACATTGAGCCTATAATTCGGATTCTTAGAGAAGCTAAATAAGAAGGAGAACCCAAAGAAAAACCTATAGGCATCCTCCTGAATATTAACCTTCATCAGGCGATGAAAGGAGACAAGAGACAGAGACAGAGACCCACATTGGAGCACCGGACTGAAATCTCAAGGACCAAATCAGAAGCAGAAGGAGAGAGAGCACAAGCAAGGAACTCAGGACCGCGAGGAGTGCACCCATACACTGAGACAAGGGGGATGTTCTATCGGGAACTCACCAAGGCCAGCTGGCCTGGGTCTGAAAAAGCCTGGGTTTAAAACCGGTCTTGCTGAACATAGCAGACAAGGAGGACTACTGAGACCTTAAGAACAATGGCAATGGGTTTTTGATCCTACTGTACCTATTGGTTTTGTGGGAGCCTAGGCAGTTTGGATGCTCACCTTACTAGACCTTGATGAAGGTGGGTGGTCCTTGGACTTCCCACAGGGCAGGGAACCCTGATTGCCCTTTGGGCTGAAGAGGGAGGAAGACTTGATTGGGGGAGGTAGAGGGAAAGGGGAGGCAGCAGTGGGGAAGAGACAGAAATCTTTAATTAATAAACAAACAATCAAACAAACAAGTAAATAAAAAGAGTCCTTTGTTTGTTTTGTTTGTTAGGGTCCAGAGAAATGGCTCAGTGTTTAGGAGTAACTGCTGACCCTACCCTGCACAGGACCAGCTTTCTGTTCCCAGAATCAAATGGTAATTCACAAACATTTGTAACTTTATCTCCAGGGGACCCAATGCCCTTTTATGACCTGGAAAGTCACTGCATACACACCTTTAATTTCAATTCTCAGAAGAGAGATCTCTCTAAATTCCAGGCAAGTCTGATTTTATATAGTGAGTCCCAATCCAGCCAAAGCTACATAATGAGACTTGTCCCCAAAATTTATTTATTTATTTATTTATATATATATATATATATATATATAACCAAATATATAATATAATATAATATAATATAATATAATATAATATAATATAATATATATTTAAAAACCAAAATCATATCCTTTTCATATCCTCTTTCTGTTTCCAGGGTAAGTTATTGTTTTAACCTCCCTCAGAAGAAAATTAGCCTTTGGAAGCTTCTCAAATAGTCATTCCAGTCCCTGTCTTCACATGAACATACCTGCCTTTTTATTTAGAGCTATAGCTTCAATTTTCCTAGTTAGTCTCCTTCTGTTTAGAATGGCATTCCTACTGGCATTTACTTACATTGCAACTTCTCAAACAACTTGAAAGAGCTCTGAAATATATACCAGAAATGTATGCATTTTCTTTCACACACACATATATATTTATATAGATATATATATTTATATCATGATAAAAAAGTCACTTAGAACGCAGAAAAAATAAATATATAAGCAAATATGAAACAATGAATTCAAATGTCTACTAAACATATGTAGAAATCTAGGTTAAAAGTAGCTGAATTATTAGCTTTTAGAGTACTTACATTTACAGATATATAACCATATGAATAATAGTTTGATTATATCTTTATCTGTGATATTATATGATGGTAAGACAGTATCTTAGCATCTCATGTATTAAGACAATGACTACAATATTAATGCTTCTTAGGCTTAAAGTGCCTGAAACCTAACCCAATGCATGAACCTAAAACAAATATGTAAACTGCCAATGTTGACCAGACAGGCTTTAGGCTTTCCACGGATGAAAGAAGCCCTCAGACGGCGCTGAAATCAAGCTGTCTTGTTCTCGGTATCTTATCTTCTTCAGCTCTGTCTTCAATTCCATTTCTTCATAACCTGTGGGAAGAAAACAGAATCTGTGTGAAATTCAGCCACTCTATGGGTCCTGTCTGTGCTGTCCCTGAATAACTGCATTTCATGATTGAGTCTAAGAGAACAATCTAAGGAAATCTGAGATACTTGTCATGCGCAGCACAGATGGACAAGGCTGCTGAGGCAAGAGCAGACGATCAGCTTGAATAAAATTACTATATCTTTGTGTGTGTGTGAAGAACAGGAAAGACATACAACTAATATTCACAGTGCAGATATCAAGTGGTGCATTCAGCATTGACAGCTATAAAAGTTAAAATGTAGCCAATGCTGAGAAATGTTGGGTAGCTTATGTTCAAATCAGCATCCAGAATTCTGATGAGCTTTGAATGTGAAAAGAAGTGAGTATATCCATTTCATTAGTTTATAATTTACTTTCATCTTAACAAACAGTAAAATTATGTATGTACTAATAAAATGCTTAAAGATATTTCTTTTTGATACATTACCAGTAAATGTTTGACTTCTGTAATATATTCACTATTTCTGTAGGACACTGGTTACATAAGCATTTCTAGTGCTAAAAGTGAGGCAGTTTAAAAGGACTTCATTGAACTACAAGGAGGAAGTAACCTATGTTCAAATAAACTCTGTATGGACAGTAAGAATGTAGCACATTGTTTCTGAAGAGTGGGAGGCCTCAAGTCAGAAGAGACAGGAAGCCTTTGATGCTATTAGAGCAGTTGGCTAAGCAGCCACTGAAGACTTCCTAATTGAAAATATCAAATGATATTAAAGAGGAAAGGAGGCCCTGGCACTCTGGTGCCAAACTTAAGAGAGACTGCATATTAAAATGGTGTTTTTTCATTAAAACAAATTTCATCATTTAGATTATATGTAATCTCTAATTCTCTAAAATTAATTCAAATAATGAGGGGATTATCCTTGTAAAGATCCTATGCACTCTTGTTATTACAATTGGTTTACATTCAGAGTATTCAAATATTTTAGAAAATTTATAAGAAAAATCAAGTGATTGACCCCCCCCAAATTTTATAGACTACTTAGACTATTTGGTATATTTTATTAAAAATTCAATTTAATGAGCCATTAATTTGTGTGACTTTATTTTAAACAAGTAAGAATACCCTCAAATTTAATAGAAAATTCTTTTAAAATTTGCATAAGTGTTTTAATATTTTAAACATAATTAAAATTAATTCCTAAATTTTAGGAATTCTCTAAGCAATTTTTAGTTAAATGTTCATTTATGATAAAATATATTTCTTACTGCCATGTGAAATTATATCTCCACACATACTGATAAAATATACAGCTAATTATTAGTTAATAAGAGCCCTAATTTGGTCTATACATAAATCGAAGTTTGTACTTAAGCATATAATGGATTGAGTAAACAATATTTATTTGTACATTGATTTAGAAAAGTTACAAATCAGTCTGAATCACCATATGTACTAACCAAACATAAAATGTTTCATAGCATTGACAATCTGTGACTTTCAATATATCCCATTGTTATCATTAATTAAAGGTATTAAAATAAATAGTTGAGGGATTAAGGTATGGCTCAGTGGTTTAAAGTCCTTGTTCCTTTTCAGGGAACTGGAGTTCTCTTATTAGAACCCATATTGTGTTCTCATAACCTGCTGTAACTTACTCTAGGACGTCCAAGAAACTCCTCTGTCCAACGCTGGCATTAACACCCCCACCACACACACAAGTAAGTAAGTAAATAAATAAATAGCAAAACTTTCTTTAAAATGAATAAATACTGAATATATTTGATAAACATAATGAGGTAACAGAGAATAAAACTCAACATATATATTAGTTTCTAAGGTGTAGAACAGGCAAATTAAACAAATAGAAAATGAGGCTGATGTGAAATGTTTCTGAAAAGTGGCTTTAGACTTCAGTTTGTGGCCATAGTCATGGATGGTAATATGATATTTTAAATTTATGATTATAAGGCAATTAATTATTTTCTAACATTATTCGAAAGTCATTTTAAAAATTGTTTTATCTTATTCTAATTTGTTTGCTTCCAATTTCATTTTATAATTATTCCTTAGATGCCTGTTTATTTTTTAAGGAGAGATATAAAGGGTGCTCATATAGAGGAAAGGAATATGTGGAGCATCTCAGAGGAGTTGAGGGAGGTGAAACTGAAATTAGAATGTACAGTTTTAAACTGTATTTTAACTAAACAGAATACATGTCTAAAGAACTCTGCTTTTAATAAAAATTATAAAAGTGAATCAGTGAAAATAAAACATTACTTTGGGTGACAATTTCTGTTTCATTTCTTCCAATTAGTCTGAGGATGCCTGAAAGAATATACACAAAATACAGAGAGTCTGTTAGAATCAGAGCCAGAAAACATTATTTTACTGAATTTTAAGACAGTCCTGAAAACAAAACTTTAATGAAACAAAGAGCGGTGGAGAAGGCTGTCCTCAGGGTGCATCACCAAATGCCTATTTGATGAAAAGAGTCACTTTGAAGGTGTTCAGTCAGGAACACAGTAAGTTGGAGAATTGCATCAAAACTAGATAAAGACAAGGAGACGGTGCCAGTTAACTTTAGGAGCTAAAAAGACAGTGTGCATCTAATGCCCAGGAGAGAGAGTTTTGCAACTTTTTTTTAGTTGATAATACACCTTTTATGATGCTATGATACCCACTTGTATTGAATCCATATATATAAAATTCTTGTCTATCAATCAAATTTAAATGTCTGGCGAAAACTCCCACAGGCTCAATGCTAAATTTCCACACATTTGTCAAGCCTGTTTATATTGAATTTCCACTTACATCAACCTATTAGTTTCACAAGCTATGCTGTGTTTTTATAGGACTTTGAAGCACTTCTTGTACCACTGAGAGAAGGCTGAACAACAAAGCCGTAGATACTACAAGCATGCTTTGCTGCGTATATTGCATTACTTTTGGTTATCAAAACTTTTTATCTGATTTCTGGAAATTGGATATATCATAAGCTTGTTTTTCTTTCTATAGTGTTGGAGCACAGCTGAGTGGAATTGTGAACATACTAGAGCTTAATGAAACAGAATGGTCTTTAACTGTCATATTCTAGTTATGTTGATTATATAATAGAAACTTGCTAATATTTCAGGATCACATCCTTATACTACAAAAAATGGATGAATTTCTTTTCATTTTAGATTACAAAATGTGGTATTGTTTTAATACATAAGCCATAAATCATTGTCCATACTCAAGGTATATTTGGCCCTAGAGACCATGGAATGGCCATAAAACTAAGTCTCATAAAATCTTAGCACACTGATAGCACACAGATTATTGGACTCAGACATTCTAATTTAGGTAAATTCCATTTTCTTATACTAAAGGCAAAAAGAATTTTTTTGTTGATGTTACATTTTCCATAAATGCTACCATGGAGTTTTCATGTTTAGTTATGACTTTAACAATAAGATCGAATTTTTTTGGCTCCAACTTAAATTGTTATTTGACAACTTAAAAACTCCCATTTGAAATCTGGTTTGGGGGTAAATCTGTTTATACAGAAATGATGCCATATTTTAGGAATTGTCTACTTTTTTTTTTTTTTTGCTTTAGTACGTCCTTTATCTTTCTGTAGTTAAAACGTATACTGGGGAAAAGTCAATTTAAACAGTAAGGAGAAAAGATTAATTTGATTTAAAATTGTGGAAGCTTCAGTCAACTCTTTTTCTTTTTATGTTTGTGGGGGAACTAAACTACTAACCCTTATGTGGCAGGAGAGAGAGAGAGAGAGAGAGAGAGAGAGAGAGAGAGAGAGAGAGAGAGAGAGAGAGAGAGAGAGAGAGAGAGAGAGAATCTCTTCAAGGACAAGTGCAGTGACCTAATCCTCTCTCACTGGGCTCTACACCATGTAGATACCCCCAACTCCCATGAACTATGAAGGCTGGTAACCAACCTGGATTCTGTGTGCCTTTCAAGGGCATTCACAGCACATGTGAGATCCAGAACAGAGTTTCTGTAGAGCTGCCACTCTAAAACGGGAGGGAGCTCATGATTTGCACAGAAATAGTAAAAGTTTCAAATTACTCTGTACAGTGACTATAAAATGAATGACTCTACTCAACACAGTTTAATGCCAATGCATTCTATATATGAAAGGATTCTAGGAGTTACACTCCCACTCACAGTTCATCATCTAAGGACGTCAGGACAGGAACTCAAACAGGGAAGGGACCTAGAGGCAGGAGCTGATGCAGAGGCCATATAGGAGTCCTGATTACTGATGTATCCCTCATAGATTTCTCAGCCTGCTTTCTTATAGATCTCAGGAACACCATCCCAGGATGGCATCACCCACAATGAATTTGGTCCTCCTTTATCAGTGACTAATTAATAAAATGACTACAGACTTGCCTACAATCCAATCTTATGGAGGCATTTTCTCATTTGAAGCTCCCTCTTCTCAGATGACTTTAACTTGTCTTAACTATACAGAAAACTATTCTGCATTTATTTAAAATTAATTTGTTTTTAGTTTGGCAAGGTCTCTCAGTAGATAAAGATTCTTGCCTCCCAGATTGATGATGTGAGCTTGATCCCTGAAACTCACATGGAGGAAGGAGAAAACAAACTCTATAAAGATGACTTCTGATGTCCACACATGTGCTCTGGCATGTGTGCCCAAGCATGCCCATGCACATATAAAATCTTACACAAAATAAGTATAAGAAATAAAATTATGTTCATCATGTATTCCATTTCTTCATTATTGATGGACAGCATATGCAGTGGCTCTAATAACACTGTTTTTAATTTAAAAATTTAATTAGTTTACAAAGTATTAGACTTCATTATATTATTCATATGTATGTTTCCTCTGATCTCCCTTATGTCATCTTCTCTCTCGTCCTCTTCCATGTCACCTTCACCTAGTATCCTTTATTCCCCATGTCTGCCATTTTTCCAGTTTCAAGTAGCATGTGCAATATGACCCTTTTTACCCCCATCCTAGAAACTTTCCCCTTTTATGTTTTTTCTAGTTTTTTTTCCACGCACATGCACATATGCATACACACACAAACATGCACACAGGGAGGATCTGCATAGGAGAAAAGAAACAGTAAAAATGCATTATTTGGTTTTCTGTCTCTGGGTTACATAATAATTTCTAGATTCATTCATTTTATTGTAAATTTCATAATTTCTTGAACTTTAGTAGCCAACTACAATTCCATTGTTCCCATGTCATAAATTTTCTTTATCTTTTCATTATAATTTTAATGAAAAATAAATTATAAGTCATAAAGTGTAACTTTTCTTATAGTTTATGAGAAGGATGCTGGAAAAATCTTATATTGACAATAAATCTTCAGAAATAAAAATCTGACACCTGACACACTTGTTTTCATATGAGGAACTACTGTAATAATGATAATAAAAGGGTATCAGTAGCAAAATATATCTGGTGGAAGACTCAGAAAAATTCTTGTTTTAAAGTTTGTAAAAATGAAAGAGATAAAATCATTCAAATGGAAGTCATCTATTGTTAGAGTTCTCATGTTTATCAAGAAAAGTTTATTCAGATTAAAATTAGTCAATAAGGGCTTGGGAGAAATCTTGGCTGTAAAGAGCATGCCGTACTCTTACAAAGGAACCAAATTTGGTTCACAAAACTTACAGCAGATGACTCTCAACTACCTGTAACTCAAGTTCTGGGGCACACTTCATATCTGATTCTATAGGCACCAACAAAAGTATGCTTGTGTGTGCGTGCATGTGTGCACGTGCACATAAACACATACTTTAAAATTTTTAAAAATTATAATACTCAATTAAATAGTCACATTTAATTATTTACATATACCTACTTGACTACAGGTTACTTTCTCATAACCTGTAGTTAATAGTAGGTATATGTAATGTAATTATGAATAATTAAAATAGAACTACAAAACAAATTTTTCATGTACATATTAAAGAATATAAAATACAAATTATTTATACTAAATAGATAATTAACATTGTTAAAATGTTTATGAAAGCTTTCCTTTGCTACCTTATTTGTAAATATTGTAATCTATAATATATATATATATTTGTTATAATGTATCATATTTAATTCAACTAAGTAAGTTTAAAGATTTTTGCATAGGGTCTGCTAAATACATTAATTTATTATATTTTGAGAATCCCATGAAAATAATAAAATTAAAATTATTTCATATGTTGTTTTAATTATTTATCTCTGTGAAATAAAATCATTAACTTTTTATCCAGTTGTTGTCTGTCAACACATTTTCCATTGTTCCATCTCCTTCGGTATAGGTTAAACAACAAAGTTTCCTTCCAAGTTAAAATAAGTGAAATACTAAAGAAAGCCAGCATTTTGTGTGTAAAAAGTTTCTGCATTATAAGCTCCCTGAATCTTAAAATATTTAAAGTCCCTGAATACTTTGTTTTACCATTTCAATTATAATTCATAAACACAGGACATGAAATCTCAGAGGTGTTCTTGATTACTTTCAACAGCTGAAAAGCAAATAACATCTACTGCTCGTGACATTTCTCCCCAAGACTTCTATATTTCTATATCAGTTGCCAAACTATGTAAGGTTGTTTGGTTGTTTGGACTTTCATTTGAGTAATTAGATAGATCCTCCTCATTCTCCTCATCCTCTTCTTCATCTTCCTCCTTCTTCTCTTCCTCCTCTTTCCATCTACCATTCTTTCATTCTTGCTTCCTTCCTTCTTACTGTGTTTGATCGGTTAAGTTTAAAATCAATCTTAAAGTCATCATAGAAGAAAACTGCTAGCATCTGTAATAAAAGAAGGTAAGGATCAAGTCTGCTAAAAATCCTTTACTAAGATCAAAGAGCCAAGTGTTTTATGATTCATGGTTCATTTACCAGTTCTGGTAATGACACAGTGCTTTATGAAAGGGACTGAAACTCAGGGATATTTTCTAATTTATTTACACACACACAAAGACACACATGGGGAGAAAGAGAGAGAGATAAAGAGAGCAAGAATATGAATCTGATCATCTATTTCGTAAGATAAAATATATAGAAAGGCATTAGGAAAACATATGCAATTATAAAAAATATATTCTATTTTAATTACATTAGTTCATTTTATTTATTAAAATACTCATTAATTTTGAGAAAGAAATAAATGCAAATGAGGTTGTCTTCTCTGTTCCTCTGTCAAGTCTACTGCCATCATAGAAGTCATTTTACTTAACTTTGAAGACATGTCTTTAGATATTTTATACATATACACCAACATTTAAATTTATATTTTAATGGATATAATTTTAGAAATATACAAAATAGTTATATTTTTCTCTGTGATTTACTGTTAATTCTTTATTAAAATTTTAATTTGATATTATTCTGTTTGATTACGTGCACAGAAGCATATTATTCTCTTTTTCAAATATGGCATGATAGGCTTGGATGGACAAGTCAACACTTTAGAATAGGTTCTGCTCTTCCAGAAGACCTAAATTTGATTGACAGAACCCACATCAGGTGTTTTCCTGATGAAGTGAAGTGGCCCGTGACTTCACTTAAGAAGTACCTAACTCCTCTGTCCTCTATAGGTACCAGCATTCACATTCACATTCACATATCCATGCACATATAAAAAATGAAAATAATAAATTCAAAAATATATGATGAGGTGATCCTATCCAGTATAATAGACTGAAATATAATTTATATTTTAATAATTTTAAAATTAGCATATCAATCTAGAATCTCTGTTAATTCCAACCCTGTGCTCTTCCTATTAAACAGCTTTAAAAGATGCCTGATATAGCAACATTTACACATCCAAATAGAAGTTTCATATTTTTCTGCCATACCAGTTCATCCTCTAACCCTTTGTCCACTGACGTCATTGTTAAATTCATTTGTCATTGAGCCTATCTATCTTGTTTGATTCTTTCATCACATCAATCAGACACCCTGCTTCTAGTTCCCTCCCTACTCCAAATTCTGCAAATTATCTATTTAATCACTTTTTTTTGCAAATTTTTGAGACACAAATATGATAATACAGGCTGGCCTTCAATTCACTGCGTAGTTGAGGATGACATCAAATTCCTCATCCTCTTGCTTCTACCTTCAAAGTGCTGGATTACAGATGTGTACCACTACCAATGGCTTCTTCATTTCCGGAAACACTGTATTGTGTCTGATGACTGCAGTGGTACTCTCAAACTGTCTTACTATAGTTATAAACCTCATCACAACACATTTTCAAAGTAGGAGTGATATGATGAAGTTAAATGCGTGTTATGTTACTTCTCTGTGGAAAGTCTTCTTCCTTGGGATGGAGAGCACATTGACCAAAAACTTGCTTGACACAAATGACTGATGGTAAATTCAGTCCCCACCCTGGAAAAGTCCTAAATCCATGATTCCTTTACAGGTAACTTCCAGAGTCCATAGTGGCCCTTGGGGTCCTTCCTTATCTTTCTTTGGGACAACAGAAGTTAAAGATTTCTTTCTTTTGAACATAAAGAACACACCACCATATTTTTCTTTCTGTCCACAGAAGCCAGGCTACGCATTCTCGTGTGTGTCCTGGGATAGTGATGTGGGAATGGTTTCTTATTAATAAAGAAACTGCCTTGGCCCATTTTATTGGATAGAAAATTAGGTAGGCGGAGTATACAGAAGAGAATTCTGGGAGAAAGAAGGTTAGAGGAGGAGTCGCCATGATTCTCCCGCTCCAGACAGACGCAGGTTAAGATCCTCCCTGGTAAGCCAGCTCGTGGGCTACACAGAATATTAGAAATGGGTTAGAACAATATGTAAGAGCTA
>NW_026068036.1:850507-872128 GCF_014885135.2 Alexandromys fortis
TTTTCCTTAGTTATGATAAGAGATAAAATAGATATAAATATTGTAACTGTAATTCTTACTTGATAACTGTTTTGTTATATGTAATTTTACTATGTTAAAGTTAAAGCCTTTCTTTTTTGTTTAAACAGAAAAAGGGGAAATGATGTGGGAATGGTTTCTTATTAATAAAGAAACTGCCTTGGCCCATTTTATTGGATAGAAAATTAGGTAGGCGGAGTATACAGAAGAGAATTCTGGGAGAAAGAAGGTTGGAGGAGGAGTCGCCATGATTCTCCCGCTCCAGACAGATGCAGGTTAAGATCCTCCCTGGTAAGCCAGCTCGTGGGCTACACAGAATATTAGAAATGGGTTAGAACAATATGTAAGAGCTAGCCAATAAGAAGCTGGAACTAGCCGGGCCAGGCAGTGTTTGAAAGAATACAGTTTCCGTGTAATTATTTCGGGCATAAGCTAACCAAGCGGCCGGGGTGTTGGGGACACAGCCCTGCTGCTTCTATTGCAACAGGATAGGAGACTTGGAATATCTTCAATATCTACTCCTATCAGTTCTGCTCCAGACCTTCTTAAGAAATGTTCTTTAGTCTATCGACCTAAAATTTCAAAATACACCGCATAAAACACGCAGAAACTATCACATTGCTTTTTTCTATGTATCACTTTTGTCCCTTAGCATGCAAGAAGATAAACATGACACACTCTTGACTGATTCTTCAGGCCTTAGCACAGAACTTCCACATGTGAGGCATAGATAGATATTTGTTTTCATGCAATAAAGTATGGTTTCATTTTTATGTTCATCTTAGTTATGAACTTTGATGTATTTATAACTAAATTGCACAAGTTAAACTTCAACCTGTTTATAGTTAATACTTAGGAAGGAATATAGAAATAAATTTCTTCATATTTCTTATGAAATACCATTTTTTAAAAAATAAAAATTTAGGTATGAGTCAATATTCTTTATTATTACAATTATTATAATTAATTACTTTTACTGATGAAGAAAAGAGGCAGTCAATGGCCTACTGACTGTAATAAAATGTTTTGAATACTAAAATGTAACTATTTATTCACAGTCTTTGGAAGACCTCATCAAAATTTAAGAATATCCACTATATGAGGTTTGTCTGTGATATCCTAAAGAGAAGGCTCTCT
Organism: Alexandromys fortis; assembly: GCF_014885135.2. NCBI lineage: Eukaryota > Metazoa > Chordata > Mammalia > Rodentia > Cricetidae > Alexandromys > Alexandromys fortis. The sequence goes on from NW_026068036.1 coordinate 851,663, forward strand.
CATTATATAAATCAGGTATGTGTTTTTGAAGCTACTGTCCTTCTTTATGAGAAGGAATGCTTGTCCAAATAAATATTAATTAAATTTTCTTTATATTATTCATACTCAAGAATGTCAAAAACTGGAACGAACATATATGTGTGCATCATACATACATAAATATATATATATATATATATATATTACACATGTAATGCATACATATATATTTGATGTCATGTCTTAAAATCAAAAACTAAATTCAGAATCTGTCACAAGGAGACACAAGTTAGATTTGCTGGAAAATGAAAACACTTAACATTCTTTCTGCTGTGAAACACTAATTAGCATTTAGCATATATGGTCTTTGGTTCGGTTTGCGCACAGTATTGAACTCATTATAACTTTTCTCATATTCCTCTTAATTTACTAGCATTTACGCACCTCAGTCACTTATTGGCCTTAAAAATAAGTGAACCACAAACTTTTCATAATCATCTTGTTGCCATAGAAAGCATGGATAACATAATATCAATTTAAAATTAACTCTTTCTCTTTAGGCTGAGAAAAATGTTTTGAATTACATACCCCCATTCAACCACAGGTGATATTTCATAAGTTTCAAGTACATAATTTTTTTTAAAAAAGGTACTTTCAAATAATTTTCCATGCTTCCATTCAGCAGGCAACCCAAACCTTCATAATCCCTGAATGCAGCACTTCAAAGTTATGCTCAGGAAAAAATATTGAAAAGTACAGTCTGTCTCTCCAGTTGATTTAAAACATCACTAGCTTATTTTCAGCCTACATATGGAGTTACTTTTACAAAGAAATCTTGGAACATTTCCAGGCAACATCCTGGAAAGCCTTTTCTCTAGAGAGAACTAAAATTCATTATCTGAATCGCAGGACACCCATGCTCCTTCAAACTGTAGACACATCTCTGTCCCTCTATGATTAGTGATAGCATTTTTCCTGAAAATAAGGGCCCTGCATGTGTGGCTGGATCGCAAGCAAACTGAACTATTGCATTGTTTTGAGGTGAAGTTGACAATTTTCCACTACTGAGGCCATAAGTGTGCAAGATGATCACTCTAAATTGAAGTAAGGAGTAGCTTTTGAATGCAAAATTATCTGCAAAAATTCAATGTAGTAATACTTAGTTTGTATTTTAATAAATAAGTCTTCCCTGAATCTGGGTTTTTATTAATCATGCTACAATTCAGCTCTGAATTGATACACTCAAACAATATTGCTGTAAATGTGAAGACAATTTGTCTCTAAAATCACAGAATGTCCAACTATTCTCACTGAAACTTATGAATTTTTTCTCTTAAACATTATCATATTTCCAGAATTTAAAAACTATACCATTATCTTCTCACTGATATTAGTAATTGGCTTATAAGAATGGTTCAAAACCTTTATTATTTACATCAGTATAAATGAGACCATCAGTGTGTTACAAATAATAAGAAGAAAATTATTCTTGGCATATTCATTTTGGTAATAGCTCATAGTAAAACTTTATGAAGTAATAATTCTTTTTTGACATTTTTTTTGAATCAGAGTCTCATATGACCAAAGCAGGACACAAACTCCCCATGCAGCTGAGGATCTAAAAATAACATTAGGTTCTGATCCTTCTGTCTGCAAATCCTGAATGCTGGGGTGACAGGTGTATAATGGCATCCCTAAACCCCAAGATTGGAGAATGATGTTCAAGTTTGTAGCATTGTCTTGGTTTTTAATAGTATAGATAAAATCTTCATAATTGAAGGTAAAAGTCCATCAGTTAAAAAATATTAATATTCATTGATAAAAAAAAAAACACCTCTTCTGCTTCAATTCCCCCCTCCAGCTCCTCCAAAATACCATTTTTCTAACACCTTCCATGTTCTCCCCTCTTTTAGGCTAAAGTTTCTTTTCACATGCATACATACATGTATGTGTGTTGCATAAATCAACCCTGTTGAGTCCATATTTGCTCTTTATGTGTATCTGTAAATGGTAAACACGGAAGGTGCTCACGCATAGAAGTTTAACTCTGCTCATTCTAGAAGTCATTAGTTTCTTGTGGTACATTGTCAAGGACTGAGGCCGCATGCGTGTTCTCCCTTGCAGATTAGTCATGCTGTTTGCCTGGCCTTGCTTACATGGCCAGTTCTAAGAGGGACCGCTGCCTCTCAGAGTCTCAGGTATTCAAGAACAAAGACATATTTAATGTGTATCAAGAACAGGAATTTGCTTGTTGGGAGGGGCTCTTTTATTTGTTCTTCGCTTGTTTACTCATTTGTTGAGTTAGAGTGTTACACAATGTCACACTGAAACATTACCCAGGCTGGCCTGGAACTCACTGTGTACCTGTGGCTGGACGCAAACCTTTTTCTCAGACTCCTGAATTTGAAAGCAAAGGTAAAAAAAAAAAAAAAAAAAAAAAAAAAAAAAAAAAAAAAAAAAAAAAAAAAAAAAAAAAAAAAAACAGAGATAATAAAATTTATTTAAGAAGAAATAACTGTACATTTTGTTCTTGTAGAATAATCAAGAGGTCTGCCCTATTCCTATTTTTAATTAGTGAAAAAGAAATATATGGTGCAGAAACTGCTTAACCGAATTCGAGAAAGCTGTGGTAGCTGACAGGTTTGTTCTGCATCAGAGGTGGGCACTGACTATTGTGGGACTTTTTAACAATGATTTTATCCACAAAGAATTTTGGGATACTCTCTGGATGTACATAATTTGATAAAATTGGGAATCATGAACTAAGGATGAAATATTTCAAATGAAACCAAATCGTAAGCTCGCTTTAGAATCGCTTTAGAAGAATAATGGGAGACCTGGCAAGGATTACCTCTGGAAAATGAATCAGAGTGCTAGGAGATGCAATATATCAGCGATAAGTCTAGCCTGCTTCAGAGCCGCGGAGATTGCAGAAATGAGTCGGAATCACTTGAGCATCGCAAATCCTGAGCCATATATTTTATTCCCAGCCCTGCCCTTTGTGCTGCTTCCAAGTCCAAAGCTGCAGTTGATTTCAAAGGCACTGGATGAGAGATAAAGAGGAATAAGGATTGTTCTATCTCAGCGGTTCATGATCCCTCAAAGGCCACTGATTTTCAGAGAATATGGAGCCCGTGGCATCTTCGCAAAATAGATCCCCCTACTCGTTTTTACCCTATTTCCACGAGGTAGCACAAGCATTTATCCAGTTTACCATGAAAAGCGAGTTTCCATGTCCAGAAAATCGTAAACTCTTCCCTTTTCCACTCGAAAGATCTCTGAAGCTCAAATTAAACATAACTCTTCGAAGCTATTTTCAGAGAAGCTAACATCTCAACAAGGGAAATAAATGCAATATTTTCAAATGAAAGCATCTATGATATTAACTTTAATAAAATTTTACATTATAATTGCACATTTAAAAATAGATTTGATATTATTCATTTAAAATGATTCAAATTCTTCATCTTAAATTCTTCCACTTAAAAATGTATTATAGGGCAGCATTTAGCTATCTAATAAGTTGCTTAAATGTGTATTTTGAATTCTCAAAAGTTAATTTTTTTTATATAACGTTTTCTGATTTATATTATATATATATATATATATATATATATATATATATATATATATATATTTACCTGCTTTTTCCTTTGAAAATATGTTTGGAACACTGTGTATACTTATGAATCATGCAATTATAATATTTTACTAATGATGGTTAAGTCTGCAATATTTTTAAGTTAGCTATGCTAAGATTTAGTGTGGCTCTTTTTTATGCCAAACATGTACATAAAAATTTATTTCAAAATATTCATTCAATATTGGTGACAAAATTTATTAGAGGAAATAAACTAGGAAGCTGATGTACTAAGTAAAAAGAGTGAATATTCACTGAAAACAAAACTCATATTTTAGAAGTTCATATATCTAAATAATGAAAATTAGAGAGCAGTAAGTTGCCCAAGATTACAGAAAAAACACAGCAGAACATGTATACCAATCTTTCTAAAATTAAAATTCTATAAGAAAATGTTTTAATGAAGTATTCTTTATTGGGGGAATTCTAAACTATGATTTTTACATAGAAAGAATACCACTGACCAAAAAAAGGCATGTTTAATTTGTAAGCTATATTCTGATCTAGAGTTATTGCCTTCTTCTCCATAAAGCCATGTGTTGAATGCCAGCACAGGGAAGAGAGCAGTTATACTGTCAATGGAGACAAACCTCTAACAACTGGCAAACTCCCTTCCTAAATACTAAAAGAAAAATATATTTTCAGACCTTCAGTCCATTCAATCTATCGAATCTGTTTTGCTTTTTTGTGTTTGCGTTTTTGTTTGTTTGTTTTATGTTTTGTTTTTAGACAGAATTTCTTTGTGTAACTCATGTTGTTTACCTGGCTGGCCTTGAACTCACAGAAATCCACTTGCCACTGCCTCCCTAGTGCTGGGATTAAATGTGTGTTCCACACTTCCTATCTACCAAATTTAATTTAATGTGTTCTTTCAGCAGGAAATATGACATAGAAACTATGTAAAGTGTGAGCCTTGTTGTGTACCAATAAAGTTTTATGAATACAGAAATTTTAATATCCTATCATATTAAAGTGGTAATGAACATGATTAAATAATAAAATCATTCTCAGTCACAAGTAGTTCAAAAAGAAACATTAGTCTGAATGTTCGAAGAGAGCTATTGAAGAACTTCGTTTACTCCTATACACACCTAGCTAGAAAACACAGAAATCACCATGGACATTTGATTTAGGGTCCCTAAATTTAGTGATTTTTTTAAGAAAGAACATACTCTGTATTTAAATTTTTTTATATAATAGTACTGAGCCTGTTATATTCTTGCCTTCTGTGGTGGTTTCAATGAGACTGGCACTCATAGGTGCATATGTTTCTATGCTTGCTCTGCATTTAGTGGAACTTTTTAGAAGGATTAGGAGGTGTGGCCTAGTTGGAGAAAGTGTGGACTCAACATCATTCGAATTGGCTGTTATTTTCTCTTAGCTAACACACACACACACACACACACACACACTCATGTATATATGTCATTATAACAAAATTACAAATGCTTGATAAAGCTTTGAGATAACATAAATATTTTCTAAGCCAAAATAGAATCAGTACATGCTGAGCATAGGTATGCAACCCGTTAGTTTATGACTGAGAATTAGAAATTTCACCTGAGTCATGGTGGGACTATGCCTTTAATTATAGCACTCAGGAGACAGACACAGATGCATCTTCCAGTTTCAGGACAGTCTTGTCTACAGAATGATTTGCAGGACAGCCAGGGCTGCACAAAGAAACTCAGTCTTGAATAGCAAAACAAAATATAAATTCATGTTTAGTAAAAAAACCAAAATTTGATATAAAAATTTACATGAGATGATGCTCTACAGGTATGCTGAGCTTTAGAATACACTTTGCCATTCTAAGGATCTTAAACTTACCTGGGAAGATGAAGTTGGTGATAAATTCTCAGCAAGTGTATACTACATAAAACAATTCAGACAAATGCTATGTTAGTGGATACAGGCAACAAGGAGCCAAGAGCCATACCCATGTTGGTCGTTTGGACCAACAAGGTGCCACTGGCAAAACAGTAATTTCAAACCTAAAAGTTATGTTGTTTATAGATGAAATCTTTTATTTGTTTGCTTAATATTTTGTGGATGGTGAAACCCAGGTGAGTTTAAGACAATGCACACTGCCTGAAGTCAGACACACAGGGGCTTAACAAACTTACAGTAGAAGTTTATTTTTCCTTATTTATCAGCATTTAAGTTTTGAGTTCAAAAGTCTTCAGAAGGAAAGAAACAAAACCAAACACATACACACACACACAAAACTAATGAAAAGATTGTGAAAACTACAGAAGATGTAGAAGTTGGCAGCGTAAAAGCTGTCAGGTCTTTCAGAATCCTGATTAACACCCATACCAATAGTCATCTATACAATTTTTCATAGTAAGGAATTTATAACATTTCAACATGATAGCATTTATGACAGCCATGAAGTCATTCTTTGTATGCAAATTGGAACCATGAACTCTTCTGAAAACCTTTATACTTAATCTCAGAAATTACAATTAATTATATGGGTAGCTAATGGGGTATTTTACAATGATTATTCCACTATGTCGATGAAGTAAGTTTCTCAGATGATTATGCTTCTCTAAGGACAAAATTATCTTGGGAATGGTTATAAGGTGTTCATTTGTCTATATGAATTTTACAACAGGCTATACAGAGAACCCATGTTGCCAATAAAGCATGGATATCCTGTCTGAAAGATCTTCAAACTTAACAGGTTAATAAGATTTTATGTATCCAACTTCCATATCAATGTTCTTGAAATTACCAATAAAATGCATCTGGTCCATCAATGTAAATAACTGTAGTCAAATTGTGTTATTATTGGTCATTCACCAATGTAAATATGACATCTTCTTAAATATTTATATCTATGAATTTTAAAATGATTTTCTTATTTCTTACATAGAAATTTTCTCATGTGTGCCAGCTCAGTCTTGTTGTTCTGGTTAGCCTTATTTTAAACCTCCCCATTATTCATCAAACGATCCTCAGGAGAAGTTTGTCAAATGTGCTTCCTGAGGAAGGCACTCAAGGCCAAGAGTTTATAAAAAGCAGGCAAGAGACCTAGTTTTTCCAAGTACTGAAACTACTTCAATGACTTTATCTTTTTCACATGCAAGTAGATTTTCCTTTGATGTAATAGTTCTACTGTGTTAAAACTTGGACAAGCATTTAAGTTTGACTTCAAAATCCTTGCTAACCTAATTTACTACCTTTTTTTACACCTCTTGTAAATCATTTGAAAAGGGTTGCAAAGCAGAAGAATCTATCAAGAAGACAAAGATATAAGAAGAAAAGTTTATTGATAGTGTATTTATAGGTTTTGTAGTTCCTAGAAAATTGGCTAAATGTGGAATGTTAGAGAACGAGAGGAAAACAGAGCAGAAAGATGGGAAGAGAATGAGAAGAGACAAAAAGGGGATACTAAAAACATAATTTTGAGGGAAATCTATGTGGATGGCTGTTCTTCAATGCTGGGAACAAGGTGTAAGAGTGAATTCTTGACCATAACTTTATGTACCATAATACATAGTACATAGAGTTTCACAGTAAAAAAGAAAACTTCTAGAAAATATTGATAGAAATATAAAAGGAGATTTGCAAGGAACTATCATGCAATTGTGGAGTCTGATTATCATGCATTGTGGTATCTGAAAGCTGTGGAACCAAGAAAACAAGCGTAGAAATTCAGTTTGAATGCTAGTGTCTAAGAACCATGTTTGATGGAAGTGGATAAATAATTATGCTATAAAGATTTCCTGTGACATTATTTGTGGAACCATAAACAGAGATCTCTGCACCCAATACAGGACTAACGGCAGACCAAAGAAATTATTGTACCAAGTCTACCTCAGTAAACAAATCCATTAGAATTGCTTAAGGGAAGAAAAGTTGAGGGCTTACTTACAAGAGAACAAGAGAGTTGGGTAGCTGAATACCAATAAAGCCTGCAGTTCAGGTGATGATTCCTGCAAGTTGTATCCCTGGGCTACACTGGAAAAGAGATACACCACACAGAATTCCTAGCAATTGATAACCGCATACATGACATCAGCCAAGGGCCTCATTGTCTCTCTTTCCATTTTCCTCTAGAAAAGAAAATAAATACATTCTTCTGCTGTCTATTTTTCTCTGAGTCTTCAAAGACTCATTCATAATAATATACGTGGATTTTTTCCTAAATCACATAATAATCTACTATTGAAAAATCCTCATAGGTGTATAGAGAAAAAAACTTGCTTTGTTGACTTACTGGGTATACCTTATACTAGCCAAATTCAGATTTTAGGTGACCGACAACCGACACAGCCGATAAGAGAATTTTGTAGGAGTTTGCACTGCATACTCCCTGGAATAAAAGCCAAAGTATGAATAGCAAATGCTGCTTTTGAAAAAAAAAACGGCAGAATAACACACATATGTTCCTAGTATTATATGATTATGCCTTAACTGTGTTGAGGAATAACTGCAGAATACGCTAGGAGTGAGGGAGGCTAGGTTATGGTCGGGGATACGATAGAATAAGATCCATGTTAGTGGACAACAGTTTGTTCCTAAAGCCTCATAAGGAAAATGACAACTTTAATTATACTCTTGGAGTATGAATAAACTCACAAAATAAAGTCACTTAACTCTCTACCTTACTGCCCTGCCTCTCTCCACAACAGCACAACAAGAAGAAGAAAATAAATCAAAAGTGGACAATGGACCCTGAATATCCCTTTTCTCTCTGATGCATCTGACACATTTTAGAGAATTAGCTTTATGTATAGAGGATAAGATATTGGATAATATGTTGAACTAGGCAGATTACAAGTACAAAAGTGTTCTTTGAAACAAGAACTTAAGATAATATTAGGGTTATATTTAAGAAGAGTTAGCAAGCAAATTCAAAAAAATATTTTTGTGTCACAAAGTGCAAGCAATTAATTTTATATATTGTTTATGCAAATTTGATACAAGATACACACACACATACACAAATGCACAGAGAGAGAGAGAGAGAGAGAGAGAGAGAGAGAGAGAGAGAGAGAGAGAGAGAGAGAGAGAGAGAAAGGGAAACAGAGACTGAGTGTCCCTGGTACATCACTCATCTTTGAGGACAATATTATACAAAATTACTGTTCTTTCCATCAGTGACTTTTATTAATACCTTTTAATAATTGCAGAAAGAAAACTGTCAGTGGATTGTATTGTTGCTCTAAAGACCATTTACATCTTCTCCCTCAACAGAGATTTTAGCTTCCCAGACTGGTTAATTCTCTGAGACATCAGGATTCACCTAAAACTCAGACTCAACTTTGTCAAAACCAAAATTGTGAGTAAGATATTGGAAACAGTAATGTAAATGCACAATCAAGTGGAATATAGTCTGCTAAATATAAAATAGAAGTTCATGGAAAATATGACACATTAAAAATATTCCTTATTTTTCTGTCCTATGTGGAAAAAAATGACCAAATATTTCTACAAACATCCATTGCTACCAGTCATGGAGGTTTATTTGTAATCTGACAACGTATCTGCCTGAGACAGCCTGGGCTACAAAGTGAGTTACAAATCACTGAGCTATAGAATGAAAGCCACAAGAAAAAAAAATCAGTTGCACACTATTGTCAAGCTCATTTAATTGTAGCTATCATGATTGCAGTATCATTCTTCTTATATATTCTGGATGACCCTCCACAATGCCCCCCAACACAACTGGTTGAAGGAAAACAAAATAAACTAAGAAAGGTAAGAAGGCTAGAGAGATAGCTCCGCAGTGAAGAACAATTGCTGGTGTTTTAGAGGATCCAGGTTTATTTCCCATCAGCAACATTGTGGTTCAGGACCATCCATAACACTCGTTCCAGGAGATTCGATGCCCTTCTCTGACCTTCTTGGGCAAACCATATGGATATGGTACCAAAACATACATAAAAGCAAAACAATCATAGACCTAAAATAAAATCAATAAATCTAAAAACAGTTCACATAATAAAGACGTAGGCTAGAGGCTCCTCTTTCACACTCATGCTTATTATTCACTTAGTAATCTGAAAATTCCTCATCTAGGATCCACCTTTTACAATCCCTCCCATTTCCAGTACTATGCAAAAACTGATATTTTAGTGAACAGACATCTAGGGGACAGTCATCAATCAAAACACAATGTGAATCTTTTGTCTGAAAGGTTAATCTAAAATATTGTTGATCAATTTTCAGATCAAATTTTAGAACTCAATCCTAGATATGTCTTACTTAATAGCTCTTTTATCACATTGCTTATTAAATTTTTAATTGACAGGAAAATTAATGAAATTGAACAGTAGAATAGTGTAATGAACATATGAAAATGTGGAATTACCTCGATTATCTATTCCTCTAAAATATTGATCTAATATTTATTGGATACCAGTTGCCTGTCATGCACAATTCTTCAGAGACACTAAACTGTAAAGGAAGAAAAATCGACATTAACTACCACCGAGGAACTTCTGGTCTTATGAAGGATTGGTAATTGCTTATAATTGAAAGCATTAAAACCACAGGAAAAGGTGTAAATTACACATTTGATGATCAATTAAAAAGTTTTATACACTGTGAGTTTTCTCACTAAGTCCAAAAGAAATAATGACTCTCAAGGATTAATTAACTACTTTGAAGGCTATGGAAAATAACTTAGAAACATAAATCTCAATTTGTATGTACATATGCTGCCCCATATAAAACCAAAGGAAAGTTTTAACAGTGACATGAGGACTTGAGAAGTCAGCTCTTCGCAGCTTCAGTGATAAAAGTTGAAACACTGAAGTGCTGGCGGGCATTTCTGTAATACAATTTCTTTGACTTCTCTTTGAGAAAGGGAAATCTCTCTCTTTTTTTTTCTAGGCACTTCGTGTAGCACGTTAATTCAGCATTAATTATAGAACATGTCAAACTGTATTTCAGTCAAAGCTCCGTGTAAGTCTCCTGAGCTTTCTTAATGACAGTAATTATAGGTCATAAAAAGAGTCGTCTAAAATTAACATTTCTCTCATGTCTTGATAGGAGAATGTAAATGGCTGCACAGTACAGATGTTTTGATTAGTAAATTTACACTTCCTTTTTAGCTTCAATGCTTGTCAAACTTCAGTGTTAAACTCAAGGTGCTGTATCTTTCCTCTCTCAGAGTACATAAAGGCACATGGAAGATGCTTGCAGAAGTTCTCTGTGTGCTTTACTTTGCTGTTTATTGTGAAATCAAGGAATGAATGTAGGGTTTTCTAGGTAGTAAGCACCCATGGTCTTTCTGGGATGAGCAAAAGATTTTAGCCTTGAGAAACACTGGTGTTGGCTGATGGGAATGATTTATTAGGGTGTTAAAAAAAAACCAGCATGCCAGTTCCATGCATATCTGAATCTCCTAGCAAGCCATGTTTTATCATATAGTATCAGAATGAAAACACATAAAATCTGCTGTATTCTGAGCTGTCAAAATTTACTTACCAGAAAACGAGAATGGAAACATTCTGCTTTAAACAATGTTAATATCATCAAACATCCAGGGAAATATAACAAATTAAAAGAGAATCACTTCAAAGAATAAAAGGCCTACACCTTGAGTAATAATAAATCTAATACTTGACATTCATCTCCCTAGAAAATAAAATTAGATAAACTTTTGCAAGGGCATTCAGAACAGCCAATCCAGTTTATTAATAATTTCCTGTTTTTATATTGGAAGCTCATATTATCTGGCCTCAGCCACAGTAGACCTCCACAGATATTTAATAAAGCTGCCGTCTGTAATCCTCTCTGATTACCTATAACCTTCCAGCTATAACACATACTGTGCCACAGCTTCACGGAAGGACAGCACACTGTCACCCGCTATGATGTTTGACAGCTTATTCTGTAACATCAGGCCTGCACAAAATTACTTTTTCCAAATTCATCCCTAGTTAATAATGAAAGCAATAATGATATTCAGCATGCGTAATATTCCAAGAAGGCAAAATGAGGCAATAGAGGGAAAAAGATTAAAGACGACTATTATGGAAGGAAGATCAAAAATGGAATCTTGTACCACATAACAGTGCTTCAATTATAATGCCACGCCAAGAGTTCTTCATATCACTTACAAAACCACACTGCAGAGCCAACCTGGGAGAGATTTTCCATTGTATTTACTCTGGCTAGGTGATTGCTCCAGTTCATTGAGGATAACCTTTGAAATGTCTCTTTTTAAATTATTCTTGGGCATTCTCTTAGGACACAAAAACACATAACTTTAATGCAAACATCTAGTTAATAGAAATACACTCCTTTTGTCTCACTGGTTTGCAGCAGTAATAAGGTATTTTTTTTTTTTTATAAAAATGGATCAGACTAAAGCTAACCCAAATTCACAAGTGCACCAAATCAAATTTAATAGGGTTTTTAAAAGATGAAACACCAATTTAAAAATCTCAACTTGGGTTGAAAAATAGATGTTTATATAACTTAGGAAGTACTGAGTATATTACATCTGTCTTCATTAAAAACAATGGTTGACCTTCATAGAAAGTTAAACTTGACTTTGTGATGTTAAGATTTTATTTTTTCTTTTACTTCCTTCCTCCCTCCCTCTCTCGCTTTCTTTCCTTCTTTCTACCTTCTTTCTCTCCCTTCTCCTTTCCTCCCTTTTCCTCTCCTTCCCTCCCCTTTCTTCCTCTCCCCTTAAATTTCCTCTCCTATCTCCTAGTATTTTTTCTCTATTTCATACTTCTTTTGCTTTATCTTTGTATCTCTTCTTTCCTCCTTCCCTTTTATTTATTTTAGTACTACAACCTTTCTCTGAAAGAAAGCCTTCATGTATTCTGCATTTTTGAGGAGATAAAAAATGACTATGTAATAAATTTATCATTTATTTATTTACTTACTTTACATGTCATCCACAGATTCCGCTCACTCCTATGTTCCCATTCCCCCCTCCCACCTCTCTTCTACCACCCTTCCATCCCCTCCTCCCTGACACATGAACTGGCTCTTTGGAACCCATTTCTTATGATGGGATGCCTTGTTCAGCCTTGATGCAAAGAAGAGCCTGGTCTGACCTCAACTTGATATGCCATGCTTTTTAGACTTCCATGGGAGGTCTGTTTTCCTAAATTTATCTTTTTTAATGAGAGCTTCTAAAAGAAAAAAATTTATAACCAAGTTAAGTGATTTTGTCAATTCCACAACACAATGTGTCCATGTCTCAAGTGTATACCCACACTATGTTCCACATTGTCCTATGGATATAATAAGAATATATAACTGAAATTGAAGCTTTGTTGCTGATTAGGCTTCTCCTAACCTGCTGTCCTTTGATCTTTAACTCTGAGGTAAAATCTAGTTCCTCTTAGGTCTTCATGATAAAAATGCAAGTGAGATATTTCCTACTTCTTTTTGTGCTCTGTTCATATCCTATTCTTCAGACAGTTTTAATATCTTAGTGCATCAAATTTAATCACTTATTTTTCTCCATCGTTCAAAGTTATTGATCATGGTAACTGAACGTGGCTCTGCTTAGACTTCATAGAATACACACTGTTTGCTGTGGTTTTGCTCTAACACAATGACACATTTCACCAAGGGGAGCATTTTGAAATTTGAACATCAAGTTTCTTTCTTTGTAAAACCTCCAATTGCTTTCATTTGCCATTAAAATGAGTTAGAAATTCTTAATATGGTTTGAGGAAGTGTATAATTTTACACAGCCCACCTCAGGTAGTCCTGATTTCCATGTTGTCAATACACTCAACTGTGACATTCCTTCCTGTTCCCTGGCTTTAATACTTAGCTCTCCTCTCGTTTATCAAATTATCCCCAGAACTCTTCACCGGTTGCTCTCCTCCTTCCCAAGCCTCAGTCGACATTGCTGCCCTTACATCCAAAGGATGTGCTACAAGGACATGTGCTTAGCTTTGTTCATAGCATTGCAATGTTTGTCATAGCCAGAATCTGGAAACAAGCTAAATGCCCCTTAACCAAAGAATGGATAAGGAAAATGTGGTACATTTACACAATGGAGTACTGCACAGCAAAAATAATAAATAAATAAAAATTAAAATAAAATAAAACCTGACATCTTGAATTTTGCAGGCAAATGGATGGAGCTAAAAAACATCATATTGAGTGAGATAACCCAGACACAGAAAGACAAGCAAAGAAAACGAGCCTACAAATCAAAATCCCAGAGAATTTAGACAACAATGAGGAAACTAAGAGAGCCATACATAGATCTAATCTACAAGGGAAGTAGAAAAATACAAGATCTCCTAAGTAAATTAGGAGCCTGGGGACCTTAGGAGAGGGTTAAGGGGGAAGGGAGAGACAGGGAGGGTAGCAGAGAAAATTGTAGAGCTCAATTAACAAAAATAAGAACATTGATATGAGCACATTTTAGTGGAAGTTGCATTTAAAAAAATGTAGTTAGAATTGTTCACTTTACAAAGAAGCACACCTGGCCATAAACCGTCTACTCCATTTTTTTTCCTACATGGATACGAGCCTATGGTTTAACAGCTCATTCAATGAAGACTAGAGACTATGGTTCAGAGGAGGAAGGCTCTGCTCTAAGGTCATTTGTTCAAACAGTGGCAAGTCAGGGCATGAGCTTAACTCTTCAGGCTCAAGTCAAACACATTAACAGTAAATTTTTAAAATACATTTTTCATTAAAAAGGAGACAATGTATGTCCCTTTGCCAACCCGGAACATTTTCTATAATGATCTTTGAAGCAGCAAAGAATTGTGCAAACATATACAGATACTAGAGTTCCATGATTGGAACGACCTTTCTCAATAGTTTAATATTTTTTGGCTTACTATTGTAAATATACTTACCATTACTGTACTATTCATGTATTAATTTTATTCCTTCAAGATTAAATGAACCTCTTGACTTTGAATTCATGAAATACATATTTGCCTCTTGTCTCTCAAGATTTGACCCAGTATAAGCATTCTAGATAAACTTTAACTCACTCTCCAACTTATGCACCCAGTGCATAATGACTATTTATATAAACAGGCATTGGCCAAATAAAAAGCACAAATTATGTTAGAAAATAAATAGAAATTTCTCCTTCCTCCAAATGATTAATATGTTTGTTTTCCAAAGAGCCTATTTACAAGTTGTGCTACATATAATTAATAGTGCTAGTAGCTTTCCTTGTTTAGTTATACAAATGTTTTGAGAAAAAAAAACACGATATGATTCATTGTCATAATTCAAACAACCTCTTGCAGATATATAGTTGGTGATGAAGTGTTTATCTTTCAATTCAATTTTCTAATAAAACATAACATCTAAGATATTTTTTCCTTCAGTCTTTCAATAGGAAGCCTGAATAAACCTTGCACAGGAGACTAGCAAATCACAAAGGAAGTTCTGATAATGTTGTGACTCTGTTTACTTTTTCAAAAAAAGATATTCTTTTATATATCATGAACTTTGATTTTATTTGTTTCTGGATTCTAAGGTTCATAATTCGCATTGTATTACAAAATGTTCAAAATAAATCAGGCGAAGAAAATAGACCATTAAAGGACAGTCCTTGAAAAAGCAGATATATTTTTATTAAATACCTTCATGAGTATGAGGCAGTGTGATGTTTAATACTGATTTTAAAATTGACAAAATCCTGAATGGACTAAGCAACAAACAGCTGGGTATGTCTGTGATAGAATTCTTAGATTGTCTTAATTGTGATGGGTAGACCCATCCTAAATCTGGGTAACACAATTCCATGGGATGAAATCCTGTACTGAATAAGGAGAAATAAACTGAATTCTTTCCTCTTCATTTCCTGATTGCAGATGCAATGTAACTTCTGCCCTAGGTTCTTGATGTCATATTATCCATGACAAGGACTGTATCCTCAAACTGTGCAGCACCAGAATCAATAATCCTTTTTTAAGGTGAGTTTCATCATGTGAGGTATATTATCAAAGCAATAAAATAAGAAATGCAACTAAACTTGCCATTCCTGACACATGGTGGATTGTTGTGAGAGCTCTGATAGGAAATTTCCATGAAGGCTGTAGTCTGTTTATTTCTCTTCTTCTGGGGGAACCACACGGTAGACTCTGCCTTATTGCACTTTATTAGTTCATCTCTGATGGAGGATTTCTCTTCAGCAAAAAGAATTATAAATAGTGAATGAAAGGTTTCAAATGAACCTGCTAAGAGAGTCCTTTCATGGACTTTGGGAGACATGCTTAGGCATAATTTTGGAACCATTTGCTACAGTAATGGACTCTCAGGTAAACTCACGTGCTATGATTATGTGGCAGTTTTTGCTTAGTTTTAAAGATTCTATATACACTGAAATGAGTAAAAAATGATTAAATTTTTATGAGTTAAAAATTTTTATGTGAGTGAAAAAGATACCCAGTTAATTTTTCTGCTTGGGTAACAAGAACCAGAGAATGAGTGGCTCAGACACCTAGGCTAAAACCAAACACTACCAGTCAAAAACAACAATGAACAAACAAACAAACACAACGATAACTATCAATAAAATGATTTCTAAAAACATTCTGTTGTACTCATAGATCTTTGCCTAATTCAGAGGCTCTCTTCAACAGTAGATGGGGATAGTTGAAGTGACCCACAGCAACATTTTGCAGAGTCTAAGTGTGATGTCTCCATTAAATTCCTCCACTCAGACATTAGGGAACATGGTGAAAGATGAAGGAGAAAATGTGTAAGAGTCAGAGGGGATGGATACTCAGAGAACAATGACCTCAAAATTTACTAAGAAAGGTATGGACGAGTTCAGAAAGATTGAAGCAGCAACACAGGCCTTTGTGGGTCTGTATCAGGTTCTCTGTATATGTATTTTAACGTTTATTGTAGTATTTTGATTGGACTCCTGAGTGTGAGAACAAGTGGGTCTCTGATTCATGTGCCTGTTCTTAGAGCTCTTCTTCTGTTGGGTTGTCTTATCCAACTTTGTTCTAATTGCTTATTATATTTTAGTTTGTCATGTTTTGTTATTAACTCTTAGAAACCTGTAGTTTTCTAATGAGAGACAGAAAGAGAGTGGAACCAGAGAAAGATGAGGTGTGGAGGAACTAGGAGTAGTAGAGGGAGGGAAATTATAATCAGGATATATTGTATAAGAAAATAATTTATTTTCAAGGAAAGGGAAAAATAAAAAATCTAGTATTGTAAGACCTTATATAATATTTGAACACCATTATTGCATTGCTGTTGTCATGACATGTATAATGTAGTTGCTTCCCTACTGAGCTATTAAACATTTGATAACACTTCAAATATTTTACTACTCTTTTTCTATGTTCTTATTTTAGTGTTTTACTAGATAATAAAACATTTGATTTTGTTGAATAAGAGACATTGTTTAGGTCATTTAACTAACATGGTTCTTTGTCAAGTTAAAACTCAAGTAAGGAAAAGGTAATTTGTATCTACATAGATTTGAGAGATAATTACAATTTTTCACCACATTTCTGATATTAATACAACAGAGTGATAGTGGTCCAGGAACCGTTGTTGGGCCTTTAAGTTCTATGATTCTCTTTTATCTCTACAACACTAAGCAACATACAATGGGTGAGTTGTTAGAACTGTGTGCTTGATTAAGCTTCATCATAGAAATTCTAACCATGTTCCTAGTGTATTTATTTATTGAAATGTTTAGAATATTGTAGAATTACTACAGTGTAGACAGTAAAAATATAAAAAATGTTTGAGAAAAAATGAGGTAATTTTGCTCATCAATGCAGAACACTTGCTTATTTTGTGACTTTACTAGATGACACAGGTTCTCTTTCTAAATGTGTGATCACAGCCTACACTTACTCACTGAAATGTCTGCCGAGATACTGTAGAAAACTCATACTTCCCTGGGATGGGGTTTTAGCTTAGAGGTAGAACACTCGACACATTTACATGAAGCACTTATTTTGGTTGACAGCACTTGCACATAAAAAAATAAGCATTTAAAAATTTCAACAGGTTTTTGTTTAAGATTCAAGGATTCCATTCTGTACAATATTTTCTTTATTTCTGAAAACCCTGCCTGTGATATCACTGTAACATGAAGGGCCAGGCCTGCTTGTTTGTTGTTGGGGTTTTTGTCCTGCCCAGTACCCCACAACTGTTTAGCCCCAAAGAAAATCACACAAAGATCTTTATAAGTTATAAAGCTGATTGACCCATTAGCTCTAGCCTCTCATTGGCTAACTCTCACATCTTTTTTTTTTTTTTTTTTTTTTTTTGGTTTTTCGAGACAGGGTTTCTCTGTAGCTTTAGTGCCTGTCCCAGAACTAGCTCTTGTACATGAGGCTGGCCTCAAAATCCTAGAGATCCGCCTGCCTCTGCCTCCCGAGTGCTGGGATTAAAGGCGTGCACCACCATCGCCCAGCTAACTCTCACATCTTGATTAACCCATTTTTCTAATCTATGTTAGCCATGTGGCTCAGTACCTTTTTTCAGTAGGGCAGATCACATCCTGCTGCTTCTGGTGATCTGGGTAGGAGTGGCAGGAATCAACTTCCTCCTTCTCAAAAATTCTCCTGTTCTCATTACATCATTTCTACTTCCTGTCTGGTTTTCCCACCTATATTTCCTGCCTGGCCAATCAGCGTTTATTTATAACATGATTGACAGAATACAGACAATTCTCCCACACCATATCACTAATTAATGATATTTGATCTCAATGACCTTCATGCATATGAACAAACTTCTTTAAATATGATGTCCCTGTCACACAGGGAAAGCCTACAATTAAGTGAGGACATTATCTTATGGTTCAGTAAAAAGATTGGTAATTTTGAAGTCCACAAGGACAGCAGAAGGAAAAGGGCTGACCTGGAAACAATGATTTTTATTTATCTCATCAAGAAAATTTATCACAAGGTATAAAACTTAGTCCAGATACTTTCATCTGAATCCCTTTGTTTTTTCCAGAGTTACACACCTGTGTCAATTTCCTACCCAAGAGGGTAGACATGTCTCTGTCCCCTCCAAACTCTGAACATGAAAACTTTTTTTTTTAATTATAGTTTTTGTTCCTAAATTTAGGAAGGTATTTATTTGGTTTTGTTTGACTATACTATACATTATTATTAGGTACAACATGATACATTGAACTAAATTAAAAGCTCACTGTACACATTTGCTCACATATTCTCTTGTGGAAGTATTAAAAATCTACCTTCTAAAAATTGATAAAAATCAAAGCACATCTACATCTAATATATCCTACAGTTGGGTTCCTCACCTTAATTTTTTTTACACAATAAAAAAAATCATTTATAAAATATTTGAGAGAAATTAACATTAGATCCTTCCTAGCAAGGAAACAGATGAATGATATATGTATGAGGTAGGGGTGGGGTTCCAGACAAGACACTGTGTGTAGACAAGTATTTAAGGAAATAGAAACATGTAGGTCGTGTGTTTTCTTATACAAAACAATAAAATTCACAAGAACCACAACACCAAACACTTTGCATTGGAAACAATTCTGAGTTTCCAAAGGGAGCATTTTTCCCTCTAAGTCAGTTTAATAAAACTATTTGAGAAACTGAAGCACTACTTTGTGTTTATACTTTTATTTAATCTTGATTGAAGAAAAGAATATGGACAATTGTATTCAGCCATGTTAATAGTACCAAACACTTTCTAGTATACAACTCTTGCTCTTGCCCTCTGTACTGTTAAATGTGTAACTGCTTGATGTGAGAGATATTTCAGGTTTTAAAACAAGAGTTGACTGGATGGAACTAGCTCGACTGAAATTAATGGGTTTTGAGCTATCATATTTTAGAATATATTTAATTTATTTAATTTAATTTTAAATTGAATTCACTTCTCAGCAAAATTCTTATGAGCACAGATAATTAGCTACGGTCCAAATTTTTCGGTGGATTCTAATTAGATGAGGGATTTCTTCAGGGCTCTTGATTGCAATATTTGATGTTTTCAAAATCAGAAATTGAAAGTCCAAGCCTAAAGCTGCTAGCCAACTTAGAAATGTATTACAGAAAGGGCATACATTAACAAAATGTAGCAATGGATTAGTATTTATAAATATATTTAATGGGTTTAATCACAGAGCTGTTACTGTACTTTTTTTCAGGTGCCATTAAAAAATCCCTCCCCCCTCCATCTGACTCCCTTCCCTCGTTGACCACATAACATCTCCCAGCCCAGCCTGTCCTGGCTCTAGGACCAAATCCAAATCGGCAGGGCAAATGGGAGGGTGGTAGCTCCTTTGTTCCCTCTAGCCTGCCTGCAGCAAGCTAGGTAGGTCCTTTGTTTACAAGACAACGAAACAGCAAGGAGATCCGGTCCAGGCACCAGGAGAGACATCACTGGGGTGAGTGAGTTTCTGACCACGGCAGCAGCCCAGGACAGGGAATTCAGACACCCCTCCTACACTTCCTGGTCATCCTCAGGGGCTACTCTGCCTGATACCCCCTATCTCTTCCTATCCCACCCAGCTTGCATCTACATCCCTCCCCCCTCCATCTGACTCCCTTCCCTCGTTGACCACCTAACGTCTCCCAGCCCAGCCTGTCTGGGCTCTAGGACCTAATCCGAATCGGCAGGGCAAACGGGAGGGAGGTAGCTACTTTGTTCCCACTAGTCTGCCTGCAGCTAGCTAGGTAGGTCCTTTGTTTACGAGACATCCAAGCAGCAAGGAGATCCGAACCCGGCACCAGGAGAGACATCAGGCTTGCATCCACAACCCACCCAGAGTGGTCCTGAGGAGTTCCATCTGGACGCAAAAACTGGACCAAGACACCAGGCCTCTCCTGGCTCCGTTTAAAGGAGGAGATGGGAAGGCGCCAATGCAAGATTTCCTCCAACAACCTGAAAGGCAACATGACTTCACCAGA
>NW_026068036.1:877886-895496 GCF_014885135.2 Alexandromys fortis
GGGAAATGGGAGGCTGGGATGACGCGGAAACTTTGGGATGACGCGGAAACTTTTTTTTCTTATTCTCAATAAAAAAAATTAAAAAAATAAATAAATAAAAAGAAAAAAAAATTCATTAAAACACCAGGCATTCAGTTGAATGAAAATCTGGAAAACACCTGTGAACAAAGTCATCCCCCATTCTCAGGACACCCTATGTGTCTGGATAATCACCTTCAAAGGGTTCTTCAAGCTTCCCATTTAAAAAAACAAAGAAAGATGTCTTAAATATTTTTGTTTTATTAGAAAATTTAATAAAGCCCCTCTTAAAGTTACTTGATCTTTCTCTTAATAATGTAAATAGACAAAAAAAATCACATCAGTTTCTAGAATAAATCTGTGGAAAGCTGTTTGAACATTTCATATTTACTAAAAATGCCATTATTACAATTGAAGTAGGAAAGTTATCAGCAACATTGATAATATATAGCAGTATTCTTAATAGCCTTTTAAAAAGGCATTTTAATCACTGGGAGGAGAAAATAATATTTTTTTCTAAGCTAATTTGTGCTTTGTTTTGAACAAAACCTGTCAGTATGAATGGTTTATTATGTGCTGTTGGAAAACATCTTGGGATCTGCTTATGATGTTTACTCTGAGGCAAATCTTGTGAGACAAATGGAGAAACATGAATGTCTTGAATTACAAGGCACATGGTTTATTTATGTTTATAAAGGAATAAATGAAAAATACAATAATAGTAAATACTTTTGCAATAGTAAATCTCAAAGTATTAAACTAGTGAGAAAGGTCATTTCAATTGTAGAACTATAAGTCTCTATGTTTACTCAAATCTTTGCTATTTTGAAGATCACAGAAAATAGCTAAGGACCATAAATTATTATCCTTTTATGCATTTGAAGTATATTTTAAGGATTAGGTGGTTCATGTGTTCAATCTGAGTTGGTAGAGAGGAGCTCTGATTCTGAGTTGCCACTATCTGAGCAAATGAATTTAGAGGGGAAGCCCTTGCTCCTCTGAGCTACAACCTACATTGAAGGAACAGTGAATCCTATGCTGCTGTCCTAGAGTAAAGAGGGTGAGCTTTGTTGCTGACTGTGATTATTGGTGTGGCCAACACATCTGTGCTATGTTTATACTCTGGGTCTAGCAGTAAATAATATTATGATCTAGGTAAGCACAAGGGAGATGAAGGCTTCAGTTATAAACAAACTGGAGGCAAAGAACAGTAGGGATAGAAGACAGTAAAGCTATGTTCTTTGGTCTCCATGTAGACACTCTGCTCTGCTAAGGGCTAGGGCAGTGATAGCAGGAGCCAAGTCCCAGCTTCCTGGGCCTTTACTGAACCAAACCCAGAATATCTAGGCTGGAGCAATAATGCAGTTTGGGCCCCAAAGCAACTTCTAACTCCAAAGTGTCTTCTTGTCATGGTTATTATCAAAAACATAATTTCCAGAAACCCAGTAATGTAATTTTCTAATGTACTTTATGGAATATATACAAAATTAAATGTATAATTTGTAACATGAGTTTAAGTGAACAAAACAAAGCTCTTGATTTTGTTTTCCTTGGAGAGCGAGCACAGAATTGTTCATAAGCTTTGACTTTGCAGTTTGGGGACAATGCTGTTTCCCCTATCCACTCTGGCTCGTCATCCGTGATTAGCTTAGCCAGTGATGTTGGTGAGACTTCATGGGTGTGGCTTCTGAGATTACTAGAAGACACAATTTCACAGCAAGCTCCTGAAAACTACAGGAAACACTAGGATCCTCTTTTTCTTTTTAAACTACTTGAAGTTCTGGTCAAATTTGTTGAATCCCATATCTCATATTTGCTGAATCTTATCTTTATCTTAAAACATAATTAGAAAAATTTAAGAAGTATAAAAAAAAAACATGCCTTATGTTTACAAAAGTTGGAAATTCTACTCAGGCAGTAAACACCTGAGACTAAATATTTAGAACAGAAGAAAGCCATAGAGAATTGAGTTCATCATTAGATATTAAAAGTTTCAAAACACCAAAAGTTCAATCTTAGCAATGAGGAGAGAAATCACTGGAATAAAAACTAACCAAAAGAGATAGTTCATAGATTTAAAAGTAAAGATCATATAAGTTTTTAATATTTTCCATGTGATTCAAATATTTGGTGAGAAAATATGCACTAAATTTAAAAATTTGAATAAACAGCAAAGAGAATGTTGAAAATACAAAAAGAGAATGAACTTACTGTTAAGTTGTAGATTTCCAAATTTAAAAAAATAAGCTCATAATAAAGTGATGCAAGCTAAAATTTGAAGAAAACGTTTTTAAAATGAAATTGAGCGTGAAATAGTGAAAATTATGCATATGATGTTGCATACTTGATTGAGAAAGCTGTCCCAGGAAGCTAATTATCAGTAAGGCAGCTTTCATATGATTAGAACTGCTAAGAGGATGGAGAGAGATGTGAAAGAAAAACAGTAAAACATGTGCTTTGGAAGATCCTTCAAATGCAAAAAACCCACATAATAACATAATAATCAGGAAAGTGACCTGCATACAAACAGGCAAAAACAATCATAACATTTCCTTTTAGTAAAAACAATTCAAGAAAAAAAATCTGCAAAGTACTGAAATAAAATTATCTGTGATACAATGTTTCCTAACTATTGAAAACGCATTTAAAATACGATAAAATAAACTGTTCCTAATATAAAACTTTTCTTTTAAAAAGTCATTCCAGATTACCCCACCCTCCAAAAGCAGGTAAAGACAGTTCTCCAATAATATATCAAAGTCATAGCAAATGGAGAGATGCATTTTCATGAAGAATTTGATAATAAGTTCAAAAATATGTTACTATGTTCATAACAGGTGTCTAAACATGAGTGAAATTTATTATATACTTTCTAAAATATTTATACGATTATTATGTATTTATGATCATAACAGAAACATTGATAAGATACAGGAAATTATATATATATATATATATATACAATAGTTTATGTTGCAAATTATTCATACATATAAAGTTGTACATATATCATAAATTATGACTTGAAAGATAAATTTTTATCAGTATAAGAAAGGATAAACAAATATATACTAACAAACTATACAGATAAAATACTTGAGGATGTATCTTAGCTACAAGTATCTTGTCTAATAGGACAGTGGTTCCATGTGCCTTTAATTCCAGCACTTGGGAGGCAGAGGCAGGTGGATCTCTATGAGTTCAAGGTACGCCTGGTTTGCAAGAGCTAGTTCCAGGACAGCAAGCCTGTCTCGAACGAAACCACTGATACCCCCCCTCCAAAAAAAA
This sequence comes from Alexandromys fortis, assembly GCF_014885135.2. Taxonomy (NCBI): domain Eukaryota; kingdom Metazoa; phylum Chordata; class Mammalia; order Rodentia; family Cricetidae; genus Alexandromys; species Alexandromys fortis. The sequence continues at coordinate 881,193 of NW_026068036.1, forward strand.
AAAAAAAAAACTAAAACAGAATCTTGTCGAATATGCATGAAGCCCTGCATTCAATTCCTAGCACTGTATAAACTAATCACCTGTGTAGGTGCATGCCTATAATACTAGCATAAGGGAGATAGGGCCAAAAACCATTCTCACTACAAAGAAACTGCAGCTGGCCTAGGTTACATGAAACCCTGACTCAAATGTTACAAAAGAAAGTTTGAACGAATGGAAAATCATCAAAAGAACAGTTCTTTCATAGACATCAGTATTATTTTGTTAGTAATTGATAAACGTCATGATTGTGGCAGATTTGACAACTATCCCTTGGTAGATATATCTAGCACGTTCTGTGCAACATTAGAAAATGTGGTTTTAACCAATTGATTTTAGAACACCTTTCCAAATAGTCTATATAAATTGATAAATATGAATTTCATGAATTAATCAAAAAGTTTTCTTAAAGCAATGAGATAAAATAAAGACTAAATTTGAAGACTGATAACATATTCTAAATATTCCATCATTCAAAAAATTATAAAATGTTACCAGTATTTTAAAGTTAATGATAGAGCAAACATGAAAGATTGTGAAATAAAACTAAGGCTGAATTTAGAAAAATTTTTCTATCAAAAAAATTTTGTTAGAAATTTTCTAATTTACTTAATCAGCTTACACCTAAAAACTAAAGACTAGCAGATATAAGTTCTCAGAGCACAGAAGATAATAAACTCAAAATTTATGTTGAATAGAAAACAAAATAAGAATATTAAACTAATAATAAGCATAATTCTTTGAGATCACAGTAAGTAAATATTTTAGACAAGCTAATAAAAACAAAATAAAAGGGATATTTAATGATATCATGAAAGTTACATGTGATTTCTATACAGATTTTGGATAGAATGAAATAGCAAACATTTTCCAATAAATTCTAAACCTGAAAAAGTGAGAAAATATTAAAATATATAATCTGTCAACATTACTTCTAAAAGATATAATCTGTAAAGCATAATATCATTTTATTTTTAATAAATAATAATAATGTAACAGGAAAAGGTAACAAAATGTAAAACCTATGTGTCTCTTTAATGAATCCAATGGAAGATAATTTCAATTATACAAAATCTTTCATAACCTTGAAAAGAAGCAAGCATTTGCTCACTTATTTTATAAGGCTAGACTTAACAAAGGTAACTAATGGAAGTGACAAAAGCTATATAGTCTCTTTCCTATGTAAATAATGATGTAATAATTCTCAGTAAAAATACAATAATTGAATATATAAAACATTTTTGTTTCAATAGTTGGTAGAGTGATAGCAATAAAATGGTCTATGTGGACATTTGAAAATAACAAGGTTTTCCCTCTTACTTTAAAAAATCAGGATCATTTCATATAACATGAGCCTATATTAAAGTCTAAAAATCATCCTATTTGTCAATTATTTCCAACTGGGAATTGAAGGGAACATTATTGTCCTAATGAAGCCACCTACAAATATACAGATAATCTCATTTTTAATATTAAGAGAATGAACATGATTAAGAGAAATTCACACAGGCCAAGTGGGATCATTGTGCTAGGCAGGTAGAAAGAAACTCAGTCAGGAAGTCAGTAAAATAGGAGAAGGAAAAGAGAACTTTCTTTGAGGAGGTGATGATCTATCTACACAGAGCATCCCATGCACTCTACAAAAGGAAACCAGCTGCATGAACTGGAGAGATGGATCAACAGCTGAAGTGCCTATTGCTCTCTCAGAGCCTGGCATTTGATACATAGAACATCTGGTGGTTCAGAAAACCTGGAATTCCAGCTAGGAGATCTGATACCTTCTGGCTTGTTAGGGTATCAACACACACACACACACACACACAATCTATAAAAATATCAGCAACAAAATCTCAGAACTTCTAGATATATTTAGCCTGTAGTATACAAAAACAAATGCACATCTACATTTATAAAAATCATAAATTAGAAGTTAGGAAAAAGTTTTGTAATAAAATAAACATAAATTACAATTATAACATTTTCCAATAAAAGTGAAAAGGGGTTTTTAGATCTAGATATTTATTTCTGATATTCATAAGGAATTTGAAAAAGAAATAAAATAAACAAAAGAATTGTTAAAATAAGTTAAAATAATGACAATATTAATGTTATATTAAAATTATAATAAAATTATAGTGATACACATATTATGATACTGACCTAATATAAGAATAAATAATAGACCAATGTACTAATATTCACACTCACAATCACACAGATAGTATCTCAAGGCCCCATACATATAGTCATACTCCTATTCATGAACACCTACAATCAACTGATACTTAGGATACCATAATAGCAATAAAATGGGCAATCTTTAGGAAAACTTAATTTGACAATAATTGAGCATTTTAAAGAATCTATAAGAGAAACACTTTTCATGACCTTGGTTTTATTATCTTAAAGATGATGCCCAACCAGAATGCGTAAAGTAAAAAAAAGTAATTATAATACCCTGACCATCATCAAAATTATGAGTTTCTTCACTTTAAGAAACAATGCTTACAGGATGAAAGACAAGACCTGGATCAGGAGATATTTTCACATCATTTATATTGTATAATTTTTTCTACATGATTTAAAGCCTTGAAGGTAACAAATATGCAAAGCTAATCAAGAAGGGAAAATATTTCAGCAGATACTTCCCCATGAAGAGAAACAAGTCAATTGCAAACCCATGAAAACCTTTTTATATCCTTGGTCATTTTGGAATTATGAAGTAAAATCATGATTTATAACACTAAAACAAGTTACATTTAAGTGGTACCTCATACCAATTATTGTTGAAGATTTGGAAGAAATGGAACCCATGATGCGAAGATAAGGCGATGGCACACACCTTTAATCCCAGCACTTCAATCCTTGCAGAGGCAGGCAGATCTCTGTGAGTTCAAGGTCAGGCTGGTCTACAGAGCAAGTGTCAGAACAGGCTCTAAAGATACTGAGAAATCCTGTCTATAAAAACTTGCTCTCCTCCCTGCCTCTCCCCTCCCCTCCTCTATCCTCCCACAAGGTCCCCATGCTCCCAATTTACTCAAGAGATCTTGTCTTTTTCTACTTCCCATGTAGATTAGATCTATGTAAGTCTTTCTTAGTGTCCTCATTTTTGTCTAAATTCCTTGGGATTGTGGTTTGTAGGCTGGTTTTCTTTGCTTTATGTTTAAAAACCAATTATGAGTGAGTACGTGTGATAATTGTCTTTCTGTGTCTGGGTTACCTCACTCAAAATGGATGTCGGTGTGGTGATTTCTCAGAATCCTTCAAGATCCAATACCACTTTTGGGTATATATCCAAAGGATCATGCCACAAGGACATGTGCTCAACCATGTTCAAAGCAGCAATGTTTGTCATAGACAGAACCTGGAAACAAACTAAATGCCCTTTCACCAAAGAATGGATGAGGAAAATGTGGTACATTTACACAATAGGGTACTACACAGCACAAAATAATAACGACATATTGAACATTGCAGGAAAATGAATGGAGCTAGTTGCATAGTTTTGATGAAGAATGTGACTGCTTTCTTCATTTGTCCAAACAATTCTTCCTAAGTATAAGTTGAAGAGCTATGGATTAACACAATTGGAAGAGATGTTTCTGGATAGCCTAGGATTAACTCTGCCTTGTGGTTATTAGTGTAGTAATTCTTGTGTACATCTATAGTGAAAAGATAATACCAAGCAGGGAAAATTACACATTGTGCAGTTTGAGGAGCAGAGGAAAAGTGGACCGTGTAATGGAACTAAATCTTATTTTCAAAAAAGAGAGAGAGAGAGAAAATAAATAAATAAATGTACCAATATTAATTGGAAAAAAGTGATGGTAACCTCAGGGTAAGACCCCACACAGCGTTTCCAACTTTATAAATGTGATAAAGAAATTTTAGGGCCACACAAGGTGGTATACATATTGAATCCTAGCACTAAGGAGGCAGAAGCATGCAGATCTCTGACTTTGAAGCTTGCAGGGTCTACAGCGTGAGTTTCCAGACTGCCAAGCTTAGGGAGTGACAGAAATCATTTCAAATTAGAGAACATGTATTTGAACAAAGTGGAAGGGAAGCATGTCCTAGTGCCAACAAGCACCAGGACTTGGCAGCTTCAGACACTTAGTTCTAGCTTTAAAGTTAAGGATAAAATAAAGGAGTTATGTAATCTCCATCAGCAACTAAGGAAAACCCGAGGTTAGGTATGAGCCAGGAGTGACCTAAACTGGGAAGCTAAAACTTTGATTGCCTTGGGACCGCCCAAGATGTTGGCAATGATAGATAACTTAGATAAAGGTCAAAAGAAAGCTAAGACTAGCTGTGGAAATAGTTGGAGAGAGAGAAGTGTGTTGCCATCAACAAAGCTGAAAGGAGTAGGAGATCTGAAGAAGGCTTTAACATCAGATATGGAGATATGAGTTTGGCGCTTGACCTGCTGGTTTTAGTTCTTGCTGTGGCCCAATATTTCCCCACTGTACTCTCATTCCACCCCCTTGGAATGATAATGTACACTCTGTGCCATTGTATGTTGGAAGTATGTGATTTGATTTTTTTTTATTATTTTACAAGTGATTACGAGTAAGAGACTGCCATGACTATCCAAATAGACTGTGAATTTTGGACTATGAAACTATGTTGAGAAACTGATGGACTATGTTGACTTTTGAAATTAACGGAATGCATTTTTGCATTATGATAAGGCTAAACCTTGGACTATAGTGGTTTGAATAGGAATGCTCTACTCATAGGCTCCATGATTTGGATTCTTAGACATCAGGAAGTGGCACAACAAGGATTAGGAAGTGTAGTCTTGTTTGAGGAATTGTGTCACTGTTGGTGGGCTTTGGGACTTCAAATGCTCGTGGCAGGCTATAGGCTATGTCTTTCTCCTTCTGCTGAGTGATGATCAAGATCTAAAACTCCCAGCTCCATTCCAGTACCATGTCTGTCTGCATGCCCTCATGCATCCTGCTATGCTAACAGTAGAATAAACCCTGAAACCATCTTTAACTCGAGGTCTAGTAGATCTGTGCCCTTTTGGGAGAAAGTAGACTTTTGCATACACAAGTCTCTTTCACCCATATAAAGAGAGAAAGTGAGGAAGAACGGGGGGGAGGGGAGAGACAGGAAGGGAGAGAGGGAGGGACGGACGGAAGGAGGAAGGGAAGGAGAGAGGGAAGAGAGGGAAAAAGAGAGAAACACATATACAAAATAAATATTTAAAAATGCATTAAAACTCTGTTTTGCTCCATTCCAGAATGTCTGTCTTCAAGAGTACAGATAATATAATAAATAAATAGATAGATGATAGATGATAGATAGATAGATAGATAGATAGATAGATAGATAGATAGATAGATAGATAGATAGATAGATAGATACTGGCAAGCAGGTAGGAAAAGAGAAATCCTTGTATATTATTGTGGAAATATAACTTACCCCCAAAATATGGTAGTGTGTTTTGAGTTTTCTCATAGTCCAAATAGAGCTATAGTATCATTCAGCTTTACTACTCCTGAATATACATTCCTTTCAAAAGTCTAAATTGGTATACAATAGAGTTACACATGTGCCTATAGTTATGAGAGCAATATATAAAATCTCTGTCATAAAATTAGACTGGGTTCCATAAGCAGATAAATGGAGAAGAAAGTCTGATATATCCATGTATACACTGACATATGTATTATGGATGTATAAGGAATGATACCATGACATTTACACAGGTATGGATGACTCTGGAAATACTGTTGCTGGATAAAATAAATTGGAATCATAGAGACAAACATGTGTTTCTGTCATGGAAGCAGAAGGGAGGGTATCAAGGAAAAGGATCATAGACATGGGTGAGAGCAGAGGGAGGAGGGTGCTGGGAGCAGAGCTGTTCAAAACCTAATGCAGCAGAATATTAAATCAGCAATACTACTACATATTATTTCACCTACTTCAGATGTAGAGAAACAAATTTGAAAATGCTATGTAAAACTTCTGTATACAAAATTAGCAAATTACAAGCATGATATAAATAGCTGCATCATGTGTTCAGGCTGAAAATACTCTTCTAAAATGTCGATCCTCAGCCCATTTGTTTTTATTTTCACAGAAAATTCACAATTCCAGGAGATATTTTCCAAATTTAGCAAGATAATTTTAAGTTGTATACAGAAATTCAATGCTTCTAAAAATCATGGTAAGAAAGATAATCTTCAAAATAATAGGACGCAGATCTGTAAAGCACTTGCTGAGCAAGCACATGATGTTGAATTAAATTCCCTGACTGGTGGCATCCTCCAACAATCCTATCACTAGTGGTGCAAAGACGTTGGCATCCCTGGGACTTACTGATCAGCCAGTCTATCCAAATCGTTTACCTTCAAGTTTAAAGATGCTGAATCAAAATGAAGTTGAGAAGGATTGAGAAAAAATCTTGACATTGACCTCTGGTTTGTATATACATTTGCACCATGCACACATGTGTATGTATGAATACACATTTCTAGATGCTTTGAGCAGACACACACACACACACGCACGACACAATTAGAACAACAAATAAATAACAACTGAAGCTCTTGCATATCTGTGTATAAAATATATTTTGAAACTTTGACAACTCATAAACAACTTCAACAACTAACATTTAAATAAAGAAAAAAATTCTCCAATGACATAGAATAAAACTATAGTCTCAGAAAACATACCAATGTTTAATAATTTATAACAAAAAAAAAACTTCCACAGTTCTGTGGCAGAAATTATTGTATTTTCATTGGATGGTGATCGGTCAACCAAATAGTCACACGGAAAGAATGGATTGTAACAATACCTGACTTGCTTCTCATAAATCATTTCCATATGGACCAAAGACGGAAATTTGTGTAACATTTGAAACAATAAAATGCAAAGAGTTATGGAATATTTTGATGAACTTACTGTGTTAAGTAGTACTGTAACTTCATTGACCAAAAACAAAACAAAACAAAATTTAAAAATATAAAAGTGTGCTATGCTACATCAAACTTAGAACTTATTTCCATTCAGTTTAAACTCCAGTGGAGAAAAACATGCCACAGAATAAGTTATCTGAAATGTATATGGTTTAAAAAAAGAGTCATCTCAGACTACATCAAGTCTTATATATTTTGAAATGCAAGAAAATTAAAAAAATAAACTAATTAAATGTGGGTGTAGTATTGGGAAGAAACGACAGAAAGTGAGCATGCACATGATAGTGTTTGCATGAAAAGATAATTTAACATGACAGCTGGTGAGAGAATAAAACAATAGCAGAACTTGAAATTGCAACTAGGTAGAAAACATCAAAATTACTTATTATAAAAGACATGAGCAACACAAACACAAAAGTTTAAATGAGTAATATTGCTACTGACTGTGATGGAGAACTACAGCAAAATATACTTATCCAATGCTCTAGAGTTTGCTTAGGGAAAATATGAAAGAAAATGAGTAAATGTGTATTTTGTGATTTTTTTTACTATTAAGAGTTATATAATAATATACATGAAAATAAATGTGAAGTAGATAAATATTAGAATTTATATAAATTATACTATGAACACTAAATGCTTCTGACAATTCCATTGACAAACAAGGAGACAAAGTGAAGAACCAAGGATACTTGAGAACTCAAATAAATACAGCAACAGTATTTAGGAACATAGTGTGGATTCAAAAGATAAATTGAAATACACAAAATGGAAGACCATTAAGATTGAAGAAAATAAGAGATGTGTTCCCAGAAATTGTAGAAAAAATTAGCCACCTGAAATACTGGAGTAATTCTGAAACTTAGCCTGATTTGTAACTTCACAGTTCATACCCAAAAGGCCCTTCTGATGATGTGAAATACTTGAACCTAGAAGTATTATAGATTTTGAATTTTTATGCATGTTGAAACGTTTGCCTATGCATGAGAGAGGTATCTTTGGATAGACACAACTCTAAGAAATATATTGATTTAGATTATATTTACATATACACACATATAAAACAAAAGATAATGTATTCAATGATTTTAGTTTTTCTACAATTTTTGAGAAAGCATACACATAATTGTGAAATTTTCCATATGTTATTATACCTTTAAATACTCAGATACTTTCATTTTGGAGCTCCTCAGATGTTAATTAGATATGATTAAAATGTACATATAAAATATAGTGGCTGAGGACATAGTTCAGTGACAATATACATAAGGCCATGAATTTGATCAGAACTGGGAAACAAAACAAAACAATAAAATTATAATGAGTGGTACACTTAGAATTCACATCACTTATTCTCTGCTATTGGTGAATGTGCATCATAAAAAATTATACTTTTTCTCAAAATAACTCCTTTTGTGTATTAAACCATCCAAAGAATTTTAAATTAATATAAATATATGTAAATAGATAAATACCAAATTTTAAAAGGTACTTTTAAATAAATATTAATCACAATCATGTATACATGAAAATATGTTTATGGACCCAAAAGTCCACAGTTCAACATATTGTACTGCCATGCTCTTTGTGACACTAGCTAGGAAAAACTAGACCCTGACTACACAGAATTATTTACATAGGGATCAGTGGGATTAACCAATAATTAATGAAATATTGAACCTGCTTTGGCAAACTATTTATAGAAATTTAAAGAACAGATTGGAAAAGAGAGGTTCCTCAAAAAGACCTGGGTTTAAGGTATTGATTAGGAGGCTGTACAGTGGAAAATTTGATGAGATTAATAGGAATTTATTCAATAGGATTTGAGAGAAAGGAAAGACTCAAAAAATATCCCAGCTGCAGATCAATTGGATCTGTTCCTCCATTTGAAGGGGAGGAAAGTAAGAGGTCATGTATATTTATGAAGTATATGTGCTTTCTATGCCCAGAACTATGCCAGGTGTTTTACATATGCTATGCCATTTAATCCTCGTAATAGCTCTGTGTGATACACATATATATATTTCTATTTTACAAATGAAAAAAAAAATGAGACTCACAGGTTATTTAATTTGCCCAAGGTCAAATGGCAAGGAAATGGAGATGCCCTGTTTGAAGCCCAGGTGTGTTTGATTCAAAGGCCATGCCCCTTTCATTTCAGAATGAATCCTAATACATCACATAACATCTGAACATTTCGCCTGGTGGATGGTGATGCCATTAACTAAAGGAGGAATTCAGAAAAAGTATGGTCTGCAGTGGAGAAGTGAGCATGTTTCAGAAATATTTAATATCTTGCTAGTAAGCATTTTGGAAGAACTTACAAGAAAACGTTTAATGTTGTGTTGTCAATAGAGCAGACCCTGCTCATAAATGCTTTATATAAATTGTAGTATTCAAAATCAAATAATATTAAAAATATACAACTTCATTCTTACTAGCCCACATTTCAAATACCCAACCTTGTGTGAGGAATGGCCACCATGTTAGAGAGCAGAGGCAGACAGCATTTATAATAACAGCTCTAACATATGAGGCAGAAAATTAGATGAAGTGATCATCAGAACGTGAGACAGTAATGTATCACTGCTGAACAATAATAGCTAAGGCCATGTCTACCATTTATTCCTTATGAATCCTTTCATTGTCCAAACTTCATAAAGATGGCGTTGATCCTCATTACAGCTTTGTGAAGACAATGTCCTAATTACTGCACCCTTTGAGTTCAGTCCAGTGACATGACTCAGCAAGTCAGAGTGCTCGCAGCCAAGCCTGATTAACTGACTTTAATTTCCTGGACCCATATATTCGAAGGGGAGCTTTCATTTCTGTAAGTTTTCCTCTGATCCCTTCCTGCCAATCATTACATACATACAATAAATGAACAAAATAAATATTTGACACTTCCCAATGAGTATTTTGTTTATTTTTGATAATGTAATTATATTTCTCGCTTTCTTTTTTTCACTTTCAAACTTCTCCATACACCCTTCCAGTCCTCTTAAAATATTCACAGCCTTTTTTCATTAATACTTTGATATAGATGTGTAAATATATGTATATATTCCTACCCACAAAAATACAACCTGTTTATTCTGAATAATGTTATTGGTATATATGTTTTGTGGCTGGTCATTGGGTGTAAGATAACTAATTGTTGTGTTCTTCTCTGGGGATGATTTTTTTTCAACTCTAATCATTCCTTAGCTTCCTGTTCCTCTTTGTGTAGTATTGAGGCCTTATGAACTTTGGTCTATCCACATTGCTAGCTGTTGTTGTTGTCCTTGTTCAACTCATATGCAAGAAGTCATGTTGGTGAGCCTTTATGGGTATATCTTCTGGCATTACTAAGAAACACAATCTCATAAAACTCTCTAATCCTTTGGCTCTATAATATGTCTGTCTCCCTTCTTCATCAATATTTCCTGAGCATTAGGTGCTAGAGTAGCTTTGTAAATATATTCAATGAGACTGGGAGCTTTCATGATACCAGAAGTTGCCATGAAGTTTACAAAGTAGTTAAACAAAGAATATTCTTACCAGTATATGATGAATATAAACCACAAAGACTAGCACATTGTTAAATCCTAATGGTGCAGAGTTGGCATGAGTACCTTGACAATAACCAATAGCCATCTAACTGGTCATTGGGCCTAAGACTTACTCCACAAGACAGAAAGCAAGCATGTCTGGTATTGGACACCTAATCAATTACACAGGGCTAGTGGAATCATGGATTTTGGAGGAGAACCTACAACTGCCATTTTACTTAATTAGCATAATCACTATGAACATCTGTCCCTATAATCACAGAAAGAATAATCCTCATCCCTGATAAATTGAATTTTTGGGGTTCTTTATAATGCAGCAGATAGCATCTGAAGACAGTTGGGCTAGTTGCATATTTATGAGTATAGCATAATATTTTTTCCAGTTGTATTTGGTTCTATTTTGAGTCTCTTAGGTGTCCAGCCTCTGGTTCCTTGCCCTCCCAATAGGGCTCCCATTCCTGATGTGGGCATCAAGTTGGACCAGTCATTGGTCGGCCACTCCTACAAGTTCTTCACCACCAATAGCCCAACATATCTTGTAGTCAGGATAAATTGTAAATTGAAGGTTTTGTGGTTTGGTGGTGTTCTAGTATCATTGCTGGAAGCTTTGCTGCTTATAGAAGATGGTTTGTTTGGGTTCTCTATTCCCCATTGCTGGTAGTCTTTGTTCGGGTCACTCTTGAAGATTTCAGGGAATTTACACTACACTAACTTTCTACATCACCTCAAATGCTCCCCAACTCCTGTCATCTCCCCAAACACTCTCTCCCTTGACATCCTAAACTGGTCCGTCCTGGACCCACACCACCTGCCCAAAGTTCATTGACAAAATATATAAAGAGAAAAGATTTCACCAACTCCACATCTGACAGAGGGCTAATATTCAAAATATAATAATTCAAGAAACTAGATATCAAAACACCAAATGATTCAAATTTTAAAGTGGGGTACAGATATAAGTAAAGAATCCTCAAGACAAGAATATCAAATGACTGAGAAACACTTAAAGAAACATTCAACATCCTTAGCCATCAGGGAAATGCAAATCAAAACGAATCTGAGATTCCATATTACTCTTGCCAGAATGGCTAAGATCGAAAACACAAGTGACAGCTCTTGCTGAAAGGAACACTCCCCTGTTGGTAGTGCGAGTTCAAAAATCTGTGGCTGCTGTGGAAATCTATAGAACAGTTACTCAGAAAACTAGCAAGGGATTCACCTCAACACCCAGTTATACTACTCTCGGTCATAACACCAAAGAACAATTCATCCTACTTGTTCACCTATGCACATAGAGCTTTAGTCATTATATCCAGAGACTAGAAACAACATAGATATCCTTTACCTGAAGAATGAATAAAGAAAATGTGGTAAATATACACAATGGACATCTCGAAATTTGCAGGCAAATGGAAGGAACAAAAAAAAAAAATCTTGATTGAGGTAATCCCCAAAACAAGTATGCCATGTGTTCATTTATATGTGAACATTAATCATTGTAGGTAATCAAACTATAACTCACAGACCCAGAGACTCACGGAGGGAGGTGCACATGGCTTTCTTCTTTTCACCTTGCATGCAGATGATGGCACATCCTGTGCCCCATAATCTCATGAGCCAGTTTGCATAACAATATCCTTTGCGTTGACTGGAGAAAAAAATAACAATTTAACGAGACCTAATGACATTCTGTTATAGTCACAAATTGGTGTCTAGCCTAGACATCATCAGCTTGCTTTATCTAGCAACTGATAGAAACAGATGCAGAGACCCGAAGGCTAAATTTGGAAATCCAGCTGAAGAGAAAGGAAGAATTATAGGAGTCAAAGTAATCAAAAACACTATAAGAAAACCCACAGACTCAACAAATCTCAACCCATTGGAGCTTACAGGGACTCAATCAACAACAAGTGAGCTTGCATTAGGCTGAACTAGGCTTTCTACATATATGTGACAGCTCTGTAGTTTGGTCCTCTTGTGGGACTCCTAACAATGAGAACAGGGACTGAATCTTTTGCTGTCTCTTAGTAACCTATTACTCATTTTGGGTTGCATTGTCTGAATTTAATACAAGGGTGGTGCTTAGTCTTTTACTGCAACTTGATGTTCCATGGAGTCCTGCCCTTTTCTGAATAGACATGGAGAAGTGGATGGAAGGAGCAAAGGAGCAGCAAAGGGGAGGTAAAGAGACAAAATGAAGGAGGAGAAATTGCACATAGAAGCAAATATAAATGAATTAAATAAAAAAGAAAAAGATGAAAAAGAAAAAATGCCCTTTAGAAATTTTGAAATATCAAAATATATTCAATTTTTTAACCTCTGGAGAATAACCGCACTCACAGAAACATGCGCACATAGGCTATTTTAGAAATAAAGTATTTATCATTAACATTATCTGCATCATCTTATTCCACAGATGAGACATAAGATTTAAAAGCTTGTGTACCTATACTGGTATATTATTTGTGTTATAATAAATAAAGCTTGCCTGAAGATTAGAGGACAAAGCAGTCATACAGACCAAGGAGTGGTAGTATATACCTTTAATCCCAGTACTGGGGAGACAGAGGCCAGTGGTTCTCTGTTAGTTCAAGTCCACCCTGGACTATACAAGATTGAATCTGTCTAAAGAGAAACACAGCTCACACAAAAGTGATTCCAGCAGTTGGGATCACATGCTTTAATCCCAGCATTACAGAGTTGAGACAGGAGTGATATGGTTGGATAGAGAGAGAAAAATAAGGGGTAAGATACAAGAAAACTGTGGAGTGTCGAGTGTAAGGTGTGAAGTCTTCAGGATTCATGGATACAGGATCTCACCCATTTTCTGTCTCAGGTAGAGACAAGAGCCAGTGGCTGGATGCTATACTTTTCTGATATTCAGATTGAAACATTAATATCTGTGTCTGAGTTTTTAGTATTCATGCTACATTTGGTGCCCAATATTTGGGATACAAATTCTCACACACAAAAATGCCATATGCCTGTGGCTTTACACCCACCTGCATGGTAGGACACCAGCTAGGTTTTTCTCTCCTGGTATGCTCTCCCTGAAGCCCCTTCTCATACTGTTGCCAAAGTAGATAATTGTCAAACTAGATAACTGTCTTGAAATCCATTCATGATTTTACTATACCACACAGCAGCAACTAGCCTCACATCTTTATCAACATCGGTGGCAGATTTGATAAGACAATTGGGAATTCTTTTTTTTTAATATAATTTTTTATTGAAAAAAAATTCCGCCTCCTCCCCGCCTCCGATTTCCCTCCCCGTCTCCCTCCCCCCCCTCCTCTCCCCCTCCCCCCACTACTCTCCCCCTCCCTCTTCAGTCTGAAGAGCAGTCAGGGTTCCCTGACTGCTCTGGAAAGTCCAAAGTCCTCCCCGCTCCATCCTGGTCTAGGCAGGTGAACATCCAAACTGGCTAGGCTCCCACAAAGCCAGAACATGAAGTAGGATCAAAACCCAGTGCCATTGTGCTTGGCTTCTCAGCAGCCCTCATTGTCTGCCATATTCAGAGAGTCCGGTTTTATCCCATGCTTTTTCAGTCGCAGACCAGCTGGCCTTGGAGAGCTCACAATAGATCAGCCCCACTGTCTCCGTGGGTGGGTGCACCCCTCGTGGTCCTGACTTCTTTGCTCATATTTTCCCTCCTTCTGCTCCTCCTTGGGACATTGGGAGCTCAGTCCAGTGCTCCAGTGTGGGTCTCTGTCTCTATCTCCATCCATCTCCAGATGAAGGTTCTATGGTGATATGCAAGATATTCATCAGTATGG
>NW_026068036.1:897168-907951 GCF_014885135.2 Alexandromys fortis
CTCATTTTCGATAAAGGAGCTAAAAGTATACAATGGAAGAAAGAAAGCATTTTCAACAAATGGTGCTGGCACAACTGGATGTCAACCTGTAGAAGAATGAAAATACACCCATATCTATCACCATGCACAAAACTCAAGTCCAAATGGATCAAAGACCTCAATATCAATCTGAACACACTGAACCTGATAGAAGAGACAATTGGGAATTCTTAAAGGGAGGAATTAGCTAAAAGAGAGACATTTTCCCGTTTTAAAAATGGGAAAGATCATTACATTGGAGAGATTTGTGTCTCTGTATGATAATATGAAGGACAGCTTGAAAATGGAATCAGTAAATGAGAAGATAACTAATTTAGATGGGATTCATGCAATATCAATTTTAAACATTATTAGTGTCTTCCTCTTTGTTGCACCACTAAAAATGTTGGAGAATCTGAGTGCTAAAATATAGGCCTTAGAAAACCCTATAAAAGAGATCACAGAGATATTCAAATACAGACAAAAGAATTTAATGGAGAACCAATTTCAGCATTGAATTATAAGAATAAAGAGGAACAGTCTAAGGTTTTCAAATAACCAACCTTAATATATTTATTGACCTTATAGGAATCGCAAACAGAGGAGTCTCTGTTACAGCAAACTGGACTTCTGTGCCAAAATTAGATTTAAGGGGATTCAAAGAAGCAATAGTCTCATGAAGCATGCATTCACCTTTTGTGAAGCAAATGTTAAACTTGTAGTCAGTTTGTAATATAATTATCCCTAAAGACTAGATAGAATTGTGTAATGGTGTTTTAGGGCCTATTTCCAAAAATGCAAGGAGCACCCGATTCAGAGAAGAGGCTAAGATCAATTCTTGGAGAAGAAAATAATATTACTATAGATAGACAATCTGTATATGATGAAAAGACCCTAGATTTATGCTGCACAGCAGTTTTGAATGTTTGGGCCAGAACTGGAAAAATAGGAAAGAAAATCGATTCATTTACTAAAGTTATACAGGGGCCAAAGGAAGTCTTTATGGATTTCCTACAGAGATTGACTTCAGTAGTAAATAGAAAGATACCAAATTCAGAACCTAGAAAAATAATAATTGAATTTCTAGCTTTTGAAAATGTTAATTATCAATGCAGAGAAATAGATCTGAGACACAATTAATATTGAATTTCATGACAATGATGATACTTGAATAGGAAAGGTCATTTCCAGGGGTTTGACAAACAAATCAAAATATCAAATGTTTCAATTATGGCAAGCAAGGTTGCTTAAAAAGTGCTTGTACACAGGGCATTCCTAGAAACAATGATTTTTTTTTCTAAACATATTCCAGTCAGAATGTCCTTCTGAATGGTCAAAGGTAGAAACTGGACTAACGAATATAAGTCAACAAAGGATATTCAAGGTAATTTTTTGTCATCAGGAAACTCCATGAGGGGCCACTTGCAGGCCCCTATGCCAAATCCAATTCAGTGGTTTCGGGCCATGTTAGAGGGAACTCCTTCTTGAGCAATTATAGAAACTAATGTCTATTGTGAGAAACCATACTTTTTGGAATTTAGAATAGTGATAGTAGAGAGAACAAAGAATTCAGGAGACACCATGAAGTGAGTATTTTGGCAAACTTCTATAAATTAATAAAGATCAAAATTAAAAATATGAATAAATGACATTGTCATTGAATGTCTGGTAGAAACAAGTGCCAATGTAACAATGATTTCATCAGAATCTTGGCACCCAAGTTGGCCTCTTCAAGATGTAATGTTCAATTTTGAAAAATATGAACTTTATCTCAGATAAAGCAGAATACAAGATGGTTGAAATATATAGGGTCAGAAGAACAGGAAGGAATATTAAACCCATAAGTGGCTAATACAGCAATGAATTTGTGGAGATATAATTTGTTTTACCAATAGAATATTCAGATCAAAACTCAACCAGATTTAGAATTAAACTATAAATTAATGTATGTTTCTGAAAAAAAAAAAACATTAGGAGATTGTATAAATAACAGTCACCTACTATTCAGATTGTACAAGGACACAGCAGTTGCTGATCTTCCAAAGGTACCAACAGCCCTACCATTAAAGTGGTTGACAGACAAACCTGTATGGGTTGTGCAATGGCCTTTAATAACAGAGAATTAAAAATGTAAATTTAAGAACACAATGTTCAAATTCCCAAGATGAGGGATTGGTTGTGTTTGGTCTTTCATTGGATTATGGATATTTGTCATTGTTTAAGGGGATTAGTGGATTAAAAATTGTTATTGGTAATGGTCAGAATAAAAACTAAACAATGGAAATAGATTTAAGGTTATATTTTGAAAAGAAAAAACGGGAAATAGATACAATAGGATTAAAGGGTAAATAATCTACTCTAAAGGAAAGGAGACTATTGATATGATATGATAAAAAGGTAGATCATTTAATCTACTTTAAAAGCAACTACTATTTCTAATTGTTTTACTTTGTATTGGGTTTTGTATATTGTTTAAAATTTTGTATATTGAAATAAATTTGAGATTAATTTTGTTTGAACATATTGTACATGTATTTCTACTTTTTTCAAGGTATTATGCCTATACAACTCTTTTAAAAATGTAATGCAAATTTCTAGTCCTTAAAAAATATTATTTCCAACTGTTTAGGATAATAAGGAAATACTTGTTAGTAGTTAATCATCTATTATAAATAAACTTGCTGATACATTAAGTATGTTTCCAATGTCAAAAATAAATTTTAGATAGACAGATCATCTTCAAACTTCAGAGGTTTACAGAATTTTGAACTTAATCTGTTTTAATAACACAGGGTTCTTTTGTTATGACAATGAGACATGTCTTCTCCTAGTTACGCCAATCTGCTTCAGAGAAGATAATGGGCAACAAAGAAACTCTACAAGGAATTTACTTTCTTCCTGTAAAAAATATACCACTGAACAAAAATTGCCCTTACTTGGACCTCTGGCAGTATGCTGTCCTAATTGGACAAGCAGGACACAAAAGAAAGTGATTGCCAAACCTTGTCAAGACAATTAGGTACAACCCTTCAGAATATCCTGCTTCACAGAAAAGTCTATGGGATAAACTAAGCTTGTAGGCTGAAGATGGATGTCCCAATATTACAGAGGAATCTTGGGTGACTTTCCCAACTTCCAGCTATTTCTGTCATTTCTCACATATTTTTGGAAATCACTTGCTTGTACTTCTTACTCAGTTAATATTATTTACTTCTTGAGTCTCTGAGGGAGTTGAAGACAAGATAGCTATAGCTATAGTTTTCCTTATTTACCAGATGCAGAACACAAGTTATGATAGAAAGCAAATTAGGTACAAGACTTTGGACTCACCAAGATAGGATAGAAATGGAATATTTTCCCTGAATTTGTCAAATGCAAGGGGACTAGACATTGTTGATTTATTTTTTTCCTATATATACTGTATATAGTTATTGTATTCATCATATATAGTTTTTCTTTTATTAGCTATTTTATTATTCTAGACAGAAAAGGTGAAATACAGTCATATGCTATATTTGTTTTAATTAATAAACGTTTCCTAAAGACCCGATAGCAAATCAGCCATACTAATTAGCTATACAGGCCTGAGATTGCTGAAACAAACCTTAAATCCCAGTACTGGGGAGACAAAGGCAGGTGAATCAAGGCCTCCCAGGACTACACAAGATTGAATCTATCTAAAAGAGAATAAGAGCTCACACAAAAGTGATCCCAGCTTTTGGGATCACATGCTTTTAACCCCAGCACTAGGGAGATTGAGACAGCAGTGATATGACTGGGAAGAGAGAGGAATATAAGGGGGAAGAAACATAAAGTCAGTGGAGTATGGAAGATAGGGTGAGGACTTTTCAGAATTTGTGAAGACAGGCTCTCACCCATTTCTGTCTGAGGCAGAGGTAAGACTCGGTGACTTTGTGCTTTGCTTTTCTGATCTTCAGCTTGAACCCCAGTTTCTTTCTCTGGATTTTATTATTCATGGTATATATAACACTGAAAAATAACAGATCTTGGTGTTAATATGGCATTTGTAAGCATAGTTCATGGCAACATATGACCACTAGTGAAAGTTAGCTATTTCATTGGAAAGCATGATCAGAACTGTTTTTATTGATAAATATTTATTTTTAATGATTCAAAGTATCTACTAACAACAATAAAATTTGATTTTACTAGTATTTTTATTCCATTGAACTTTACTTTTATTTTAAAAGATGAGCCTTTAAAACCCAACCCCCTTGTTTCCTTGATTGTGATATCCTCATACTGTACCTGAGGTTCTAAAGAAAGTATGGTAAATTTTAATTACTTCATGCCAAGTGTTTATGTTTTCTTTAAAATTATAGAAAATTTATAAAATAAAGTAAATAGAAAACAATGAAAAACATTTTTTAATAATAATATGGAGTAAAAGACATTGATTGACCTTTCTTTGTTTATAATATTCTTGGGTCCCCTAATCATTGAGAATAATATGAAAATTTCAAAGTATATCTATTCTAAGAGTACAAATATTTCAGATTCCAGGAATATTAGTTTTTGTTGCAGAAATTATTGTGCTGTCTCTGCATACACTGAAAAACCAATGTAACTAAGAGACACATGAGACATCATCCTAAGCTTGTGAGCATAGCTCACTTAAACATCAGCATTTATGAGTATTTAAAATTATGTCACTGTCATCTCACCACTTCAAGGACAACAAACTTGAATGTGTAACTTTAAACTTCTGTCTGATACTTTTAGAGCTGTGTAATTTTGAAAAATGCTGTATTACTTAATCAGTAGTCAATATTTATCAACAAATTTTAAAATAGCAAAGTTGTAGACAATAGCTTAGAGAAAGCCTCATCTGTAGTAAACTGATTATGGGCATGTCAGTTTCCTGTAGGTCAGAGGAGGAAAATGCAGGTTGAAGGCCATTATTACAAGGACAGAGAAGCCAGTAAAGGCAAACAAAAACAACAACAAATCTAAGAAACTGAACTGTTTCAAGCTGATATTTCAAAGCATTTGGCTAAATTTGAAACTTTCTGTGGAGAAAGGTTAAAATGTAGAACTCTAAAAGAGGAAGAAATTGAGTTCCAAAAGTACTAAAGTTTAAGGGTTTCTAACAAAGAAACCTGGTAAGATACCCATAAATAATGAGGCAAATAGAGGATCCTCACTAAGCAGTAATGACCATCAGTTTCTGATTAAAGGGATTAGTTGTATATTATCTGCCATTTTAATAAAAATGTGAGCTGTCCCATTGGAAGTTACAGCATTTGAATCCACTGTGATATTAAAGCCATGAATATGAATCAGAATAAAATGCACATAAGTAACAACACTTTTAGTTTAAAAATATGATTTTAAAAAGTAATTATATTACTTTACATATTCTGCTTCCTTTATCCAGCCTTTCCCAGGCACTTCTTCAACATTGTTCATATTCATACTATTTTGATGGTAGTTTCATTTGCTTTGAATAACATTGTTACATGCAAACACGGGTGACACAGATATGCTTAAATACTTGGTGTGTTTGCGTTTGTGTTTGTATGTGTGTCTGTGTGTGTACCATGTTTGGTAATGAAAACCTAGACAACATTCTGTGATTGGTGATGTCATGCATGTTAGAAAAGAATCTACTAACATCACATGGCTAGTCCACCATTATTTCTTGCTATGTTCTAAATCTTATCCTTAAACTCATAGATAAATGTATCTACCACTTCTAATCAAAGAAGCCTCCCATTATAACAAATCAAAAACAACACCACACACACAAATAAATAAATGCAACAATTGAACATAATGTAGAAATGACTGAATAGATCAGAGAGAGCTCAGTCTCATTGGATACATCTACATCATAATGACAAGTCTTATCACTCAGTGCAAACAATAAGAAATATGATGATCTCAAAAATACCCATGAGTTCTTGGCATTAACCAAATCAATGTTTAAACAATGATTTGTAAAGTGAATGAGACAAAAGTAATTAAAAGCCAATGGTTTTATCAAGATGAGGAAAACATGTAGGAGGAATAAAAAAATTCTACCACTGAAATTCAAATATATGGAACTGGATTTAACACAAATTAATTTTTTTTTAAAAAAAGCAAGACTTGAATTTAGGAATGAGTCAACTTAAATCATTTGAATTGATAATGGATACAAAATGGAAAAATATCAGGAAAAAAGTAAGACATATAAATTACCTAATTGATTTTTTCAATGTGAATATACACATTGTCTCCAAGAAAGAGATTATATAGAATGAGGCAGAATTGATTTGAGATGGTATCAATGGTTTTCCTAAAGTGATGGAAGACACAAACTGCAGAGAAACATATTGTTGAAATGGAAGCACATAAAAAGAGACAGTGTCAAAGAAAACTGAGAAAAATAAAATTAGGAGATGGTATTCTCAAAACAGATGGAGCAGAAATGGAGCATATATGCATATATATATGCATATATTCTGCACCTAGAAAAAATGGAAAGTGTTAAACTATTTTATCTGAAATAGGAAAAATGAAAGAAAACAAAAGATATGCAAAAGGTAAAAATTAAAAATTAAGAATGTTTAAAATGGGTCTTGTTATATATGTTGATCCAAATATAAGATTAGTTATTACTATATCAAATAATCTGCAATGCATGAATAAGATGTTCTGATAAAATATAGCTATGTGATTCTCTAAAAGAACAGGTGTAATATAGAAGTATATTAACAGTGTCATATAAAAACTACAGAAAAATATTTCTAAGACTGTGATTTATATAAATATTAGGTAAAGAAAACTGGAAAGAAAGAAACAGACATAAAGGACAATTTGTAATGGTCTTTCACTACAAGTGAAATATTATACGATATGAATTTCTAAATCAGCACACATATTTATCTAAAATATACAATCCAAAGCTATGAACACATTTGAACTGGAGCGTGTCTTATTCAGAAGTTGATATAATGGGTGTTTTGTTAAGCAATTATATCAAACAAACATGATTATTAAGTAGCTCAAATTCCATTTTTCAGTTGATAGGTTTAAGATACGCATTTAATATTTATTTAAGAACAATGGCAGGTAATTTTATATTACATGTCTGAATACAAAACTCACTAAATGCTAATGTAAATGTATACAAATTATAAAATACAGCAGCGTCATTAAAACACAGGAATCTGGATCTTCTAATCAGCAGAATTAAACTGTAATGATTATTAGCTTTAAACCAATGAAATGGGCTTCTAAAATAATTTGAGTCTTAGATAATAACAATCATCTCTGATGTTATCAAATTCATGGAACTGGTTGGTAATAATAACAATGTTCAATGTTGAGAAATGGTAGCAGCAGTGCTGAGGGATCGGTTGAGGAACCTTTGTTTGCGTAATTCCTGCTGACCACCATAGAGAAGTCACAAGTTCAGGTGATTTCAGATGGTACTGTTTCTGTTTTTGTCTTTTTATACTTCAACATAGAAATGGCTTTTATTTGGTTTCCAGATTTACAAATTTGTATCAGGGAAGTGGGACTCCTCTGTATTATTCCTTGTACATTTATTTATTGTAAGTCAACTCAATGTTGTATGTATTTCTGTTTTTTTTTTTTTCATTGAGATCAATGGGAAGTCAGAAGTTTTAGTAAAATCATTCAGATTGTCAAGGAAGAGGTTACCTCTGCTAAAATCATCTTTCAACATCACATGCTTTTGAATAGCCCCTAAGCTATGGCTTTTCTTACAGACAAATGCTTATGATTGAGTTAAGGATCAAGAAAACTGGCTTTGAATCTTAGTTAAAAACACTATGTTAAAAATGACCTACTCCTTGTCCTTTAGTTAGCATATCACAGAAAAACATTTGCTCATTTATTATAGATGTATTATAAATTTCATCAATAAGAATATTATAACAGTTGACTTCCCAGGGGAGGCTAACCTCTGTGAGATGCCGATAGGAGGTGGCATGGGGGGAAGGGGGAGTGGGAGGAGAGGAGGGAGAGAGAAATGGAAATGATATATATGTAAAAACATTAATTAAATAAAAATATTATTGTAATCTATTTCCTTTAATTATATTAGTCTATAATATTTTGTGACTTTTTATCTTGGCAGACAAATCCTTAAATATTATTAGTATTTAACCTTTTGAAAATGGAGCATGTCATCCATGGCTATAAGAAGATGAAATATTTTTCTCTACAAATGTGCAATGTGAGTCTATTGCTAAGCATGCCTTCCAAAGAGCCCTTACAATATGACCCTCAAACAATCATTAGGGATACAGACATCTATGCTCTTTTCAATATTTAAAAAAATAATGCAAATGCATTTGATATTTGAAATGTGTATGACAAGGTTGCAAAGTTGAGATTATTTATTTTTAGTTAGACTCTATAAATCAGTGTATTTAGTTTGGTTTATAGTATGTCAATCAAGAGTAGCAGTGAATAGAAGAATTTTTAGGTTAAAAAAAAGTTTATGACAAGTGAAATTGGTTTCTAAAAAATATTGAACAAAACTATTGAAAATGAACAAGATGAAAACAAGTACCGTAGTGGGAAGTGTTGAACTGAGAAATAACCTCATTGAGCTTATGTTTTGGGAAGTATAGACTAAGAAAATCAATGCTGTGACCACATTGTACTATAAATTTCCCAAAAGGAAGGTTTTTCATAAGTCAAATTGCAAGTTATAAAGTTTAAAACCAAATAGCCTATGCTACTTTTTTTCTGACTGTAAAGTTACCTTCATATACACAATCACTCCATGCTAGCTCAAAGCCTAGCAAACAAATAGTGCAATAAATGATATCGGGTTTAGAGAGTCACTAATACAAATACAAATGACCATTGCCATATGGCTAGGACATGTTCTCTTTATATTAATTTATGAATTTACCAATTAGTAATCAATTCACAAACAGTGCCTTGACCCTGACAAGTTTCCAATTATAATGTATGAGATGACCAAGAGGAACAGTCTCTCCATGCACAGAATAGTCAGCTCACAGATGGATGTTTGAAAAACATAGACAAATGCCACAACTGTACCTCATCTTGTATAGATTTAAGATGGATGGGTGCAAGAGGAAGTCATAGGAAGCAAGTTTTAACATCTATATCATCAATTCTGTGCGCGGTTTAGCATATTCATTCCAATGAATCATGATATTACTCCTAAAATTAGAAAGTTATTTGAATTTGCTACCATACTGTTTTTCCTGATCATGTCTTGACCATAGAAATATAGAAAATATTCCATGAAATTACATTTACACAAAGTATAGGCAATGTGAAAATCATCAGTAGAATTTTCTCAAGAATGGATGACATTGGATACTTTGAGAATAAAATATACTACTCATATTTTTTTATTTGATTTGTGAGACACTGATGCATTGAAGTGTCCACAAGGTATTGCTTTGCTTTGTAAGTACTGGATCAATGCACTGAATATAAATAAAATAAGTACTATAAAGAGCTTGTGTTAAAATGTAGACAACTTCATCTAAACAGCACATCAAGTGGCATTTCCCTCCTTTGTTCATTCTCCAGAAAGTTCGGCTAACAGTAAGAGTCATATTAGCATGTACCTTTGGGAATCTAGAAGCTTCTCCCTGGAAGGTAAATAACCACTAACTCTCCACCAACTCATTATCCACAGGATTTTTAAAATCTGGCCTTTGTTTGCTTTCCCAAGCCACACTGGCATCTGCCTCCTTGTTCCTAGCACACTAGGTTTATCCCACCCAATTTTCTCTGGCTATAAAAGCATTCCTACACTTGATGTGGCATATCAGTTTCCAACACCTACATTTAGCCAAGAATTGTATTTTTCATAAAGAAAAAATTATGGCCACCATCCCAATCTGGTACTTCTTTACCCTCTTCAAAAAATTTGGTACCATCTCTAATGACAATAGCAAATTATTTTTGTATTTCTATTTTTGTCCATTCAAACCACAGTCTCAAGAAGGGATACCCTGTCACTCTTTCTTTGTCTGCCACGTTGAGTAATTCTAAACTCTGAAAAAAAGAAAACAACTTATTATTATATCTATGCAACTGCTAATTGGATTGTGAGAAATTTATTTTCTAAAATTAAAAAGCACAAACATAATTCCATATAGTTTAGTTTAAATTTAGCTAAAATCTCATTTATATTTAGTGTATTTTAAATGATTTGAGATTTTTATCATATTGGTATAATATAAGCATATTAAGATGATTGTATGTTTCATGACTGTCTGGCCTATATAGTAAAACAGCATTTCAAAAAGAAAATAAAGGACATTGAGCCTATAATTTGTGTTCTTAGAGAAGCTAAATAAGAAGGAGAAACCAAAGAAAAACATATAGGCATCCTCCTGAATATTAACCTTCATCAGGCGATGAAAGGAGACAGAGACTGAGACCCACATTGGAGTACTGGACTGAAATCTCAAGGTCCAAATCAGGAGTAGAAGGAGAGAGAGCACGAGCAAGGAACTCAGGACCGTGAGGGGGGTACCCACACACTGAAACAATGGGGATGTTCTATCAGGAACTCACCAAGGCCAGCTGGCCTGGGTCTGAAAAAGCATGGGTTAAAACCGGTCTCGCTGAACATAGCAGACAATGAGGACTGCTGAGACCCCAAGAACAATGGCAATGGGTTTTTGATCCTGCTGCACCTATTGGTTCTGTGGGAGCCTAGGCAGTTTGGATGCTCACCTTACTAGACCTGGATGGAGGTGGGTGGTCCTTGGACTTCCCACAGGGCAGGGAA
>NW_026068036.1:910932-936914 GCF_014885135.2 Alexandromys fortis
GGGGTAATGATGGAGGTGGGTCTTGTATCTTATCTGTTGCTTTCATTGGTTAATAATAAAGAAACTGCCTCGGCCCTCATAGGACAGAAAATTAGGTAGGCGGAGTAGACAGAAGAGAATGCTGGGAAAAAGAAGCTGAGTTGAAGGAGTCGCCATGATTCTCCCGCTCCCGACAGACGCAGGTTAAGATCCTCCCTGGTAAGTCAGCTCGTGGGCTACACAGAATATTAGAAATGGGTTAGAACAATATGTAAGAGCTAGCCAATGAGAAGCTGGAACTAGCCGGGCCAGGCAGTGTTTGAAAGAATACAGTTTCCGTGTAATTATTTCAGGGCATAACCTAGCCATGAGGGCAGCCGGGTGCAGGGGACGCAGCCCTGCCGCTGCTCCTAATGCAACAATGAATACAGAAACAAAGATGCTTTATGTTGACAGCTAGCTAAGCTACAGCCAACTAAAAAAATCAAGCTTCATTGAATTGTTCATGTTCTTCACCATCTAGCAAAGGAATTTTACCTACCATGATGAGTAATAAGAGGAGGCTGACTTCAAACGTCTGCCCCTTGCATAAGTCACCTTAGCTCATTGTGGCTCAGTGTCTTCATTAGCAAGGGAGAAATGATGAGTACGAATACTGAGTAGCGAATAAAACACCACTAATGCAGCCACTGTGCAAAATGCTCTACTAATTTATGAACACTATTATACAGCAGCTTTTGTCCATTCAGCATTCTTTTGTTTCTTCATTATGGGTTTGATGACTTATTAGTGATAGAAAAGCTGATTTTATACTTGAACTTTAAGGTAGGCTGCTTGAGAACAAATATTCAGTAGAAAAGACATGCAGTTTCAATATTTAAAACTGAGGTCTTATGTATGCATAGTTTACCTATATTTAAGTGACAGAGTCTAATCACAGTTACTTTCAACATTTTTCTATGCTGTATATCTCTCGCTGTGACTGGAACAAAGGCTTGAATTGTAAAGGTTCCTCTCCAGCTCTAACTGCCAGAAGCAGTGGCCAACAGCTTTCTGCTCTCAGGTGACTCTTCTCATGAGGCACTGCTCAAGATTCTGTCTATTTAAGAACCCAGGTCCCAAGTAAACTTTGATAATAAGAGTCTTAGTGTCTTTTCCTCAATTCCAGAGCTCCCCACCACTGATCCACCTTCTGTATCCATGCTTTTCTTGCCTATGTACATATGGAGCACTTCATTTGAAAATCGAGTTCCTTATTCCAGGGTGAAATGGTTAGAAACTATGATTATATCAGCATGAGTAATTTCCCTAAAACAGGTTTCAAAATATATTGTGATCCTACTATTTTAAAATACATTTAAATATTTATGTCACCAAATCAAGTAAACAGGGCTCACATGGATTCACAGGGACTGGAAGGGCAAACACAGTTTGTTCATGAGTCTGGACCAGGTCTTCTGCATGTGTAATTTGGCTTCCAGCTTATTGTTTTTGTAGTACTCTTAACAGTGGGTGCAAGCCTGCTCTTGAGACTCTTTTCCTCCTTTTGGGTTGCATTGTCCAGTTTGTCTGTTAACTCCTGTAGACCTGATCTTTTCTAAAGAGGAAAGGTAGGAGGAGTGGAGGTGAGGGAGATTGGACTGAGGAGAGTCAGGAGGAGTGGAGGGAGGGGAAACTGTGTTAGGAATGTGTGGTATGAGGGAAGAAGCTAGGGGTTGTGGATGTGCTCCGTGAGTAAACACATCCTAATAGAAGACTCTCTACATGCTATTTCCAAACAAATTTCAATAACAGTTTTTGATGTTGTGAATACATTTAGAGGCCTTAATCATTTTCATTAGACTGGTATTGACATATATGATTAAGATATTAGTTCCCAAAAGCCAGACCATGCACCAGGAATAGCTCCTGGTCCCACTGCCAGGGGCCTCACAAACAGACCAAGCCACAAAACTGCCACCCACATGCAGAAGGTCTTTTCAGATGCATGCAGGCTCTCCAGATAGGCATTATTGGTTGTCTGTGCTGTGCATGTTCATCTTTTTTAACAGTGTACATTGAAGCTTCCCGCACACTGTTTGCTTCCCACCATTCTGACCTTGATTACTTCATATATTTGGGAACTGTTTTATGATATGCATTCCTGTTGATCACACAGCTTTCTGGAAATGGGCATTTGATCATTGGCTAATAGTCTTTGTCTTGTATATTTATAGATTTGAAGTTTCCTCTTACCTAATATAATTATGACCAGGCTCTTCACAGAAAATCCTTAAAAAAAAAAAAACTCCCTTCTTAGCACTTTATATCCTTACATTTGAACAAATACTTAGAAATACATAGAAATTTTCTATTTTGATCTCTTTTTCTTTTCAAATCTGTATCTGATTTTCATGCTTGATTTGGGGAATATTACCCATATACATTTCAAGAAATCATTAAAGGAAAACATAAACACACCACTTTATTAAATTTTCTCTATTATGTTTGCTTTCCTCTTTCTGAGTTCCTTTCTATAATTTTATATTTGCAGTGTCTCATTCTTTTATAAATTTGTGTAGCATCTTCTTTTGGCTTTCCCATTTTTCTTGTTTGGTTGTTCAAGAAGCTGCACACTAACTTGTCTGACACTGTCTCTGTACTTTTCCTGCTGTGTTGTCTTAGTATTTGCTCTTGTTTAGGGCCTTGAGTGTAGACACTGACTTGCCAGAGAGATCTCGGTACACTTTAGATGAACACTTTCTTCTTAACTAAAAGCATGGAGAAAGTAATATGTACATTTTGGCTGTTTAGACTGCTTTGACGATGGTCGGTTTTGTTTGCTTGTTTGTTTATTGGCTTATTTGTGTTGTTATTTATTTGTTCTTTTTTTCATTTTTAACTTTGTGATAAAGTATGGGTATATATGTATTATACTAAGGAAGTTTGCTAATAAATTTATGCCTTCTGTAGACTGCTTTTTCATACTTTCAGTTATTACCATTTATATGTAATTTTCATTTTCATGCAGTCAATTTTCTCTAATTCATAGCTTTGGACCCTGTTTCATTCTTCTATATTTGGATATTTACTTTCCCCTACAGCACTGTTTGATGAGGCTGCCTGTTCTGTAATGTAAGTTTCTTGTGTTTTGGAAAAATTCCACTGGTCACAGTTGCTGGGATCATTCTGGATCTGATGCTCTACTGCTTTGGGTGTCCACTCTTCTAGCATTGCTGTCCTGAGGGTCTGCAGAGTCTTCTGAAATCACAGCTGGGAAGACTGAAGCTTTGTTCTGTATGTCTGGGCTTGCTCTGCACTCTGATGGTCTTCATGCTTCCATGTAAATTTGTAGGAGTCTCTTCACTGTACCTGTGTATTGCCACAGATTTTTAGTTAACCTTATAAATCCATTAGCACTGTCGTTTTCATAATAATGCATTCATTATGTTCTATATACATGCACATGGAAGATGGGAATCTTCTAGTATCAGCTCCAATTCCTTCAGTGAATGTAAGTTTGAATTTTGCATGTATTTCTTGTGTTTGGTTAGATTTTTTTTAACTTTTTGTTGTTGTTGTTTAGTGTTCAGTTTTAATTAAATAAATAGAAGCAATATGATACTAATAAATCTTTCTAATTGGTTGGTTATATACATGATGAAATCATAAGTTCTGTCTCTGAATAGACAATGATATCTCCCCTTACATTCTATTTGTATAAATTTTGTTCAATTTTATATAATTAATAAATATTGACATTTTAAAAAGATATTAGTTTTTTGTTTTATGCCCCATTTGTTAACTATATGATGACCTCTGTAACCATAATTTAAAGAGAACATTATGGCTTCTTTAAAAACCTCATTTTTCACTACACTACACTGTGGTCCATACTGGCAACACAGTGCAGAGGTGCCATAGTGTGTTATCCTTCTTTCTTTCTATTGTAAGGATGGATGAATTAAAAAGTCACTTCTAAAATAATTTTCAAGCTGTGATTTTGAATGGTTTATTTTTCAAAGAAGGCCTCTGAATTTATCCATAAATTCAAACATTAAATTTGAAACTACACCCCACCGTAAATGGAATCTGCCATCTAGCAACATTTCAGAACATTATATGAGGAACCTTGACAGTCTTGGGCTCTCTGAGCAAACCAATGGTTGCTTTGTTTTGTTTTTAATTAAGGGAGACTCACCACTGAAGATTAGGCAATATGTGTGTGTGTATGGTGTGTGTGTGTGTGTATGTGTGTGTGTGTGTGTATACAAACATATATATGTATTCTCTCTCTCATAATACACAAAGGTTTTCCCTTGCAAAATTTGTCAAAAGTAGAAATAGATTTATTTCCTTTTTTTCTCTATCTCTAATTTGATATTGAATCTTCAGGGAAAGGAATGTTTTGTTCATTCATTTCATCATTTGTTTGTTTGTCTGGTTTCCTTTTATATCTTTTGTGGTCTTAAAACACTTAGAGCACACAGTAAGGATCAATAAATATTTGTTGATATGCTTTTAGAAAGAAAGACTGTTGCCTAAATGCTTCTGTTTTTTATTTGACTTGATATACTGAATTTTATGATGGTGTAAACAATATTAATTGTATACAAGCAATGTTTACATTAAATTAAATTCAAATTTTAAGCACAAATTTGGCAAGGAATGTTTTGAGAACATATTTGTATCATATGAATTTAAGCTCCGCATATTCTCGGTCAGATTTGTCAGTGTAAACAAAGCAGAGAAGGCTTACACTCAGCTCATCATTACTAAATTGAATTGCTTTGTTATTATTAGGATCTGCTGTATCTTCCACTAAATGTTGACTAAATAGAGAACTTCTGAATGACTTAACAGTATTACCTAGAAAGAAATACTCCTGGAAATTTGCATCACAAAAATACTTGGTAATGTTTAAAATCGGTTTATCAGTGTTTCCCTTAAATTAGTCCCTGTAAAATTTATTGTTAAAGATTCCCATTTTGCCGCATTTTGTAAGCTTTATTGCATAGAATATTATACCACAGGGTACAAAATAAAGGAAACATTTGTTATTCATTATACTACTACAAGTCACACTGCAGCATTATTAATATTTTCTTAATTCACTCTCCGAATGTGAAGAAAATATGAAACTCTAACTCACTGGCAAAATAGAGGAAATTCAAATAATTCTTGTCGAAGCATTGCCTAGTGATATCTTATACAAAATGCTCTGACATGTTGGAGTGACATGAGTGTAAGTAAGATACGTTTAATAAGAAAGCACAGATGCTTTTATGATTTCTGGGACAATTAGATTATTTATGTTTTATAGTGTCAAACATTTTTTCTTTGCCTTTGTGAAGGATATTTTCCATTCATTTCAGACATAGGTTATAGAAAGCACTGAAAAAAACATATATATACATATAATATATACATATATATGTATATGTATATATTCTTAATAAGATCCCTAATCTAGGAGTCCTCTTTTTCTTCTCCATACATTCTAGTTTTAGTCATTTAAAGGAAAGATATGATACATACTGAGTTTTTATATCCTCTCAAAATTGTATTGGTGCTCAAAACATCATGAGTTCCCAGTAACATAATTGAATAAATGTTGCTTCTGCTGTTACAGATTCTACGTTTAAACTTCAAACCTGCTGTTTATCAGATGCACTGAAGGCAAGCATTCTGATGTTTATATAAAGCTGCACATCAATGCATTTTGTTCATACAGAATGTGAGATGAACTTCCCCAGTCACATTCCTTAAAGAATCATACTCACTTATTTTGATAAATAGCTGGTGCTCTTCGTTTTTGCAGTTCCATATTATCTCAGAAATAATCTGTGTAACTGATAATTCAAAAGAGAGCAGTTGCTGAGATCAGTCTGACCTGAGTGCTCCCTGCATCGTTCTTAGGTTACTTTGTCCTGATGGATAATCCAACTCTTGGACTAACTATTACACTGAGGTTTTCCATGCTAACTAGAGAGATGGTTGGTATGAATTCAATTAAATATTTTAGATTTTTTTAAGAGGAAACAAACAGGCAAATGCATCACATTTGAGAATATAGCTCCTCCCAGCAACATTTAGTCTCTCAGAGCACTCCAGTTTGCAGAAGAACATTACGGAACTTGGCCCACTGGAGCTCATGTAGAGAATGGGTAGACTCAAAGCCTAAACTTAAAATTACTCCATTAACCATGGGGAAAATGGAACCTGAGTTAGATTTAGTTCTTATAAAATGACTTTTTAGAGTGTTTTCAAGGTCCTCATTTAATTCCTCTTCACAATGATATTTTCAATATTAAAACCACCAAAACTATTCAGCCTGATTCTGTTCTGTCACAGCGCCCTTCCTCACATCTGTTCTGACAGTTGGGTTCAGGATTCTGTGAAGGGAGCAAAGTTGATTTGAAAGAGATTACTTCAGGAATTCAGACATTTATCATTAGATGACAAATATCACACTTCATACCGAGACAATAATTCTAACCTGTCTAAGGACATTGTGAGGACAAACCTAAACCACAGAACTTCATGCTTATGAAATATGAAGCAGCTATACTCGTGCACATATAATGAGACTGGTATGCATATGTGTAGCTTTCAATTTCCAAGATTTCTCTTCCTGTAGTCTTCAGTGATTGGTCTAAAATACAGACTCAAGCTCAGAAAATAAGAGAGCAATGTAGGATGGGGCAATTAGATTGTAAGTGGAGTTACAATTGGAATAGGAAGCAGACGCATCCTCTGCAGGAAAAAAAAATGAGCTTTCTCGTCAGCAGTAAATTAATCTCTTTCTTCTTGCAAGTTGTGTTAAAGCTATACCTACAATTGCTAACTACAGAATTAGAAAAGGCTAAAATTAAAGAAATATTTTGGATAATGCTAACAAAATAATATTTTGCCTTATCCTAAATATATTCATAATAAAGTAGGTGTGATGTTGCTGGGTATTGAAGAAAGCTTCTGTTCTATTGAAGTCTGCCAGCCAAACAAAGAAACAAAACAAAACCTTAAAAACACAGAACTTGTTTTGGGAATTGCCAAGGTCTACTCAATGTTCATGTTTCAAAGAGCAAATACGAAAAACATCTTCTAAATAAGCTAATCTGTTTAGTTTCCTGGCTATCATTTGAATCACAGCAGCTATGACTGCTGTTGCTGAGATTAGAAAATGTGCAGCCAAGTGGACCTGACAATGAACAACTTCTGGCTTTATAGTGTCTGCATGTCATTGACAGCACAATTGTATCAGCCCTAACGCTGCATCATCTACTCTCTCTTCTCATCTCATTGAGGAGCACATTATCTCCCCAGTATGGACCAAACCCTCAAGTCTTAGGAACGTGCCTGGCAGGTGGTGGGTGCAAGTGCTCTAAGCACAGACTATATCTCTGTATTCAGCACATGTCACACTTTAGCTCTCACTGTCTGGATTGTAAAGAAGCAGAAATTTATTCTATAGCTTCAATTTAACATTTTTTTAAGCAAAACGAAATGCCATGTGCAAGTAACTGTGCACATATTTTTCAGTTATGAGATAAAGTCATTAAAAGAATACTTCCTATATTACTAACAAAGGGTATATTGTTGCTCCTCTGGCTTCTTCCTCTATGGACTGCTGTCCTTTCTCTAAAGCAATCATATCCAAACAGAAGCCTTGGAGCCTAGACATTCAAGGTCCTCTTTTGTTTCAAATGCCCTTTCTCCTCACCCTAGGTAAATGCCATGAAAAGGTAAACCCATTTTCAATTTTACTAGATAGTTTACATATATTACATTGTTAAGAATATAAAAGGGTCAGAAGAACCAATTATGTAATACCATTTGACTGAAGAGTTTTCCATTCCAGAAAAGAAAGCATTTCTTTGGATAAATATATCCCCACCATGCTTTCTGATAGTACTCAGCAGTTTTGATTTCTCAAGGCCACATATTAATTATAAAGAGGAAACTAACACGCTACATTTTACATAAGCAGAATTTTTGTCTTGCATGTGCGAAAATTTACTTTAACCTAAAGCATTTGATAACATATTTGAAACGTTCACCTGAGGGTAAGGACTCTTTTGACATCTGCATTCTTACTGCTTGGGTGCTAAGCCCAAACAGCGCTTATTCTCATGCTAAGTTAAACGCATTGGAGATTTTCTACTCTGAAGACATTTTTATGAAACTTAGTTTCATTGAGCACTCGAATTTAAAGAGGATCCGGATAAGCCAGTAAATCAGTATTCTAACGCCACACACATCGAGAGGACTCAATGTGGGATCTGCTTGCAAACTAAATCAATAATACATATTATGTTTTTTTTGCTTAAATAATACAAATTAAAATAAATTCCAATGACCACATAAAACTAAATTAAATAAAAGGTTAAATTTGCAATTTTTCATTCTTATCTTATGCTTGTTTCCCTTTATTCCTACTTGCTGTATATGACTGAATATAGCTGTGAGGTACTTTGCTTGTGAGTGTGTGTGTGTATGTATGTATATATATATATATATATATATATATATATATATATATTTGAGAATAAAACTACTTTAGAGTTCAAAGCCCATAAGACTATCAGACTAAGCATTAAAAATTATCCAAGACCTGCAGATAGTCCAGCTATAGGAGTGTGCTGTGCTTCACAACACTGCCTATAATTCTACCTCCAGTTCCTGCTCAATGAAGGAATGGCATCTACAACTCTGAAAAACTTTTTGGGATGAAAAGTTCGCAAGAGACGTGAATGGCATATATCTAAGTGTGTAACTTGAATAAAAGGAAGTTTTCCAGCAAACACTTTAGAAAGTTAATTTAGCCTTGTAAGAGAACAGAGAGGACACAGCTGCAGCTATGTCTAAGACAAAACTTCAAGTATTTTAAAGTATTTTAAATACCTTGAGATATTATAGAAACAGTTCCAGGTTTACTTTATTGTTCTCTACTTCTAAATTCTTTTCTTCTACTTTTATGTTTCCTTTAATCTATTCTGTTTTACTTTTGGAGAATTTAGTAATGGTTCCGCTCACATGATTTCCACCATTCTTTTTTCTTCCAGAACTCTCATTCCCACTCCTCTCAAATTTCTGATCTCTTCTTTACTGTTTTGTGTATGTGATTGTTTGTTTTAGGTGTGTGTGTGTAAAACTTACTGAAGGCTGGTGATCTGATACAGCTATTCTTCCTACACTACCAGTGCTGAGAATTGAACCCACCCACCTCATACATAATAGCCATGTCCCCAAAGTCCTGTATATGTCTTGTTTTTATTAGTTAAGGAATCAAGTTGTTTCAGCCAGTGACCAAGCAGAAAAGAGCTAGGTGGGAAAACTAACGGAATGCTGGGAGAAAGAAGGAGGGGACAGTGAGACACCATGTAGCCGCCAGAGGAGAAAGATGCCAGCCACCAGCTGAAGCTTTGCAGGTAGGCATCACCTCATGGTGATGCACAGATTAAAAAGATGGGTTAGCTTAGGATATAAGAGCAAACTAGAAATATGCTTAAGCTATTTGCCAAATAGTATTGCAAATAATACAGTTTCTGTGTGATTATTTCAAGCTCTTGGCAGCCAGGAACAAGCTAAAGGTCTCCATCAACACCCCCACTCCTAGTGTGGCCTTCTAAATTTGTACCGTTTCACAAGAATTTCCCAGGAACTTCTATCTTTTATTCAAAAGCAATCACAACCACACAGAAAACTCAAAAGCTTTTATTTACAAGATGGATGGTTTCAACCCACTTCTTTATTAGCACGTCTTCCCATCTCAATGTTACAGATTCTCCCTGGAATCCTTGCAAAAGTGAAAGACCAAGATCCACTCATCACCATTCTATTCTGTTTGTTACAGTCTTCCTGTCAGCTTCCTAGTGAAAGATAC
Organism: Alexandromys fortis; assembly: GCF_014885135.2. Taxonomy (NCBI): domain Eukaryota; kingdom Metazoa; phylum Chordata; class Mammalia; order Rodentia; family Cricetidae; genus Alexandromys; species Alexandromys fortis. Next base: position 920,777 of record NW_026068036.1, read on the forward strand.
ATGGCAGATTTCTGCCTCTCTTGCTCAGGTAATCGTTTTTTGTCACACATCGCTTACGTTACTTCATTGTCATTTAAATTTATTTTAAAAAGGTGAGCTTTGAATGTCTGTTATTTTTATTTATTAATTTTGAAAAAAATATATCAAAGCATGTTTTACATTTTGAAAGCAAATACCTCGCTATCCTCAATTCACTCTTACCAACAACAGCCATAGCAGAGTATATAGGTGAAAGACAAGGAGGAAGAAACCATAAACAATGGGCTACAGGTAACTTAGGGTTTAATTTGGCTGGGAAGAGACACCATAGCCACATCAACTCTTAAAAAGAAAATATTTAACTGTGGTGGCTCACTTACAGTTTCAGAGGTTCAGTCAGTTATCACCGTAACAGGGAGCACAACTGCGTGCAGGCCAACGTTGTTCTGCGAGACTGATGTAGGTTGTAGTTAGAATATATAATGAAAAAGGGAGAGCATATTCAACAAATGGTGCTGGTATAACTGGATATCAACATGTAGAAAAAAGAAAAATACAATCATATCACCATGCACAAAATTGAAGTCCAAATAGATCAAAGACCTCAAACATAAAGCCAGCCACACTGAACCTCATAGAAGAGAAAGTGGCAAGTACACTTGAGCACATTGGCACAGGAAACCACTTTCTAAATATAATCCCAGTAGCACAGACACTGAGAGAAACAATTAATAAATGGGACCTCCTGAAACTGAAAAGCTTCTGCGAAGCAAAGGACATGGTCAATAAGACAAAACGGCAGCCTAGAGAAATGATCACCAACTCCGCATCTTACATAGGGCTGATCTCTAAAATATAATGAGAACACAAGAAATTGGTCATCAAAAGAACAAATAATCCAATAAAAATTGGTACAGACCTCAACAGAGAATCTCAACAGAAGAATCTAAAATGACTAAGAGACACTTAGGGAAATTCTCAACATCCTTAGTCATCAGAAAAATGTAAATCAAATCAAATTTGAGATTCCAATTTATACCTGTAAGAGTGGCCAAGATCAAAAACACTGATATCAACTTGTGCTGGAGAGGATGTTGGCTAAAGAGAACACCCCTCCATTGCTGCTTGGAGTGCAAACTGATACAGCCTTTTTGGAAATCAGTATGTCAATTTCTCAGAAAATTAGGAAACAATGTACCTGAAGAATCAGCAATACCACTTTTGGGTATATATCCAAAGGAAGTTCAATCACACCACAAGGACATATACTCAACTGTGTTCATAGCAGCATTATTCATAACCAGAAACTGGAAACAACCTAAATGCCCCTTGATCGAAGAGTGGATAATGAATACATGATAAATTTATACAATGGAGTACTACATAGGAAAAAATAAAATGACATAATTGTCTTATAATTCACCAATTATAAGAAATAATAAAAATTAAATATGAACAAAAATATATAAACGTTTTTAGGGCAAATGTTTAGATTTTTCTCAAATGCATAATGAAAGCTTCATTTTGTGAAGACCAGAAAGAATCTATCAAATCAGTTCTAATGATTTAATAAAAATCCCTCAGATTCTACAGCATCACAAGTTCCATAAATAAAAGTATCATTGTCTGAGGCATACTTGTGTTCACCTAATCATAATTTCTGGGAGCATCCCAAGCAACAGAGATTCTCCTATTCTATCTTTAAGGATAAAAATATTTTCATTTGTGGTACATTCTGATTCATTAGAAGTGGTTGATCTTTGTGAAAAATTTTCTGTAACGTCCATTGGTAGATCTGCTAGAGTTTCCTAATGTTATTAATGCTTATCTTACAATGCTTTTGTTGTTTTCACCATGCACAATGCTCTATCAATTAGATCTGTTTATTAGTATAATCCAAGCACTTGAAATAAACTTTGGCTCCAATCTACTTTTTATATAACCATTCTGCATGCTCTTGATCAATAACTAAGCTTGGTTTCCATTGTATATTTGTAGCTTTAGTAGACATTGTTCATGGGTAATAATATGGTTCACTTGTAGAGTGCCTGTCTAGCATTCATAAGACGTTAAGATTTACATTCAGCTTTCCAAATTAAATAAAATTAAAACTTGGGGTTGACAACCAGAAAGTTCTTCTCCTTATGGCTTTAGTGTTCTTCATTAAAAATGACAACATTGGATAGGGAGATAGCTAAGCAGATACATCCCCAGCTTCCACTCACTGCATGAGGGCATGGTAACCTCTCTGCAGCTCAACAACCCATGAAGTAGAGACTGGCAATGCCAGAGCAGGAATGTGATCTCTGGGTTCAATTTGAAGGTAGAGAGTGAAGGAGAAAAACACTTGAAGTGTTTTCTTTTCCAGAAATTCACGTTTCTTATTATTCTTATATTGCTTTAATCCATGTATTGTGGTAAAAGAATACAACCAAGTATTACCCATCTCAAAGAAGAGTTTCCAAACATTGCCCATTCAGTACTGCTTTGGAAGACTCATTTCCCAAAACTAGTATAATTTCCCTGCATATTAAAATACATTTCGCATATTACATAGTTTTATGAACCCCTATTTCCTTGTTATTCTATGTACCAGCTAGTGAAAAATTTTGTTACAAAGAACTACATCAGAGTTAATTTTTACCGTCTTTCAGAACCTAAAGGAACATATTTAAAATATTATTATTTCAATAAATTTTAGACCAATATAAAACTTGATCAATAAATTGTTCCCAAAACTTTTCTGTTCTCTTTCTTTTAATTAAGAAAGCAATTCTTAGTCTTAGATGTTCATAACTTTATGAAATTGTTAGTTATGTTATTGCTGGAAGTGTCATCCTGAAAATGAATTGTAAGAGTCACATTCAGCACAAGCAATCACATGGATTTGGAATGAATCCTTCAAAGCAACCTTGTGAAATTCGAATGACACAGTATGAGATATGAAACAGTTGGAAAGAACATGCTTTATTCTAGAGACACAAAGCAATCATATTCATTAAAATAAAAACTATCCATTCTAGCAAAAGATACCAAGAATTAGAAACAGAATCAGAAGGCAAAGTGATACCTAAATTTTATTTCACTAAGCACACTGAGTAATATACCCTTACTTTCTCAGTCAGATTTTGGGGAAGAGAAGAAAAACACATTTCAAATCGTACAACATTAGCATATGCCATTCTTTATTATGTATAGAAATTTGCATTTATACTGACTTTCTATGAACCTTTGACATATTCTCTAATAAAACCCAAGAATGTACAATAATATCAAATAGGTTTATGAGCTGAAATTTTGGATTTTTGTAGTATCATAAAAAAGACCAATTATTGATTTTTTTTGTCCCCAAATACTGACTCTGTACCAAAGAGTCCACCATATGCCAGACTTTCTTTAACTGCTTTATGTGGATGGAACAAAAGGAGAATAAAATCATCGAGCTGGATGTCACAAAAGGCATGTGTTTCCATTCATAAAGTATTTCTCTAACCCACACAAGCTATCCTTTGTCATCTGGATCTGCCCCATTTTGAAATTATTCTCTGCTGTTAATGAGAAGTGACTACAATTTGATTAATCTCAAACATGTGTCACACATAAACAATGTAGAGGGCTGAATTCAATTATTATCCTCTTAGACTGTACATGATGTTCATAGGAAGAACCACATACATTGTTAAAGAAACATGAAGTCCCATCTCATTACAGCAAGGATATCCTTAATACAACATCTTCCAGTTCAGTTGAAGTGTTAAATTCACAGAAGAACCTACTACAGTCAGTTCCCAAGACGGAAATGTTTAAATGAAGTGAGAGTCTCATTTCTGGGATCTATCTCTCCACCCTAAAAATTCTCTTGGTCCTGGGCCTGTTTTGTTTAACTCTTTCCCCCAAAGCCACTCAATTCCAGAAAGTTGACAGTAGACAAATACATGTTGACCGAGTTCAGAAAGGGAAAGTTTCAATTAATAAGAGGAAACATCTCTTTTGCTTAATTCAAATTATTCATCATCATTCTTAATTCATCATCTCTATTTTAGGATATATACTAAAACATTCATTTTTCAAAGTGCTAATTAAATTTCCACAAATGTAGTAAGCCTCTAACCACATTATAAGAAGAAAACTTATATGATAAAGTAGTTGTGATTTAAGAAACAATGATCCCATTTAGGTATTTCTGTCCAACTTTCTCACGAAAAAAGTGTTTTTCTTTCTTATTACACAGCCTGCAGTAATAAGTGAAATATAATCCTAATTAATTTCCCCCCCAGCTGTATATAAATCAATAGCTGCAGCATCCCAAAGGAAATGCACACTGCATGGTCCTGCAAATTCCTAATGAATGCAAATAGAATGACCTTTTCCTGACAACTATGAAACTGTTTCACAATTTTACCATTAAAATCGCTGCTATCAGCAATTCATTCAGTAAACTGCAAGCAAACAATAGTTGTAAATAACTATTCATTACAGTAAAACAAAATGAAAAACCTCGTTTGAAGTTATGCAACTTTTAAGCCTTGAGCCTGATTTTTTTAAATTTTATTTTTATATAGAAATTCAGTCACCAATGTATCTAATCTCCATTCTACTTTAATTGTCTCTGTTCTAGAAGAAAATGGGTTTATGTAATTCTATGGTAGGTCATTTACAAAAGGATTTGACTTAGACATGCTATCATGAATGAAGTAGATCAATAAGCAGCTTTATAAAGCTCTAATCACACCATTGAACTTACCAAAGAACTGTGATTATATCCCATCGGACGCATCCTTACGTAAACAAATGTATGGAAAATCATATTGCCATAACATAATGCCATCTGTGTGATGTCCTTGTAGAGAAACTGAAACATAAAAACAGACTCCTTAAGGTTGACACCTATGGAAACTCGAGGAAAAGTACAGATTAAATTATACTCTTGCCCATTTTGACTACTGGATTACCTAACTCTAAAGTATAATAAACATACAAGCATGTGTATAGACAGATATTTTTCTCTCAATATTTCAATAAATTCATGATAATTTCTCATTAAGTACAAGGAATTATAAAAAAGCTTAGAAGACATTTTCAAATGTAAAATCAAATTATTCTGGTCATAGATTTATGATCAGAAAACGCTTCTGAGTTCCTAAGATCCCAATGTAGTTAGTCACTAGGATACAAGCACTGTCAGTAAAGTAGGACTATCCAAAATGCCAGCAAGTTTCCAAAGTCTCTGGAAGTCTTCCATCCTATGAAGTTCACAAGAACACTTCTGTTTTGTAAATCATTTTACATCTCTAAATTGTACTGTCATCTACCATCCAATAATTACTTGACATCCTAACTGGTTATTAATGAGTTTATGTAAAGTCTCTTTATAGAGAAATATTACCGTGCTTCAAAAGTTATCGCAAACTATTTTAGTGTAAAATGAACTTTCTACACTTTCAAAAGCTATAATTATTTCAAACCTATTCAAATATCTTTTAGAAACAATTCTAAAAGTATTTCTGCACTTTGTTTAACAACATCATCCATTAAAAGCAGTTTTTAACTCCACTAAACATTCTACAGTTGAGAACATCTCCTGCAATGCTGGACTCTCACACCTGTGATGCTTTCGTGTTCAAAATGAATCCCTGCTACATCTCACTCAATATTGATCTGCAAAGCATTTCTCCCAATCCTTTTCCCAGTGTGGTCACTGAACAGTATCAGAGTTCAATAGGAAGATCAGCTGCTCATCCGCTTTTTACTAAAGCAATTTGTATTATGGATTTATTTTAGCAGTCTACAGTGGCAGCTGCTGTTTTTACTATTTAAATGCTTTGATTATTTGACCTCGCTTACTTTATCTTTCTAAGTGCTTTGCATGGGCTTCAACATTTGATCAATAAGTGGGGATTCCTCTACAGGGTTATATTGAAATCAAGCTCAACTCAGGGTTCCCGTGTCCTAAGTTTATTACTTGATCTGTCTTATTGTGTTTTTATTTTGAAAAGTTTAAAACTTAATTATGCAAGCAAAAGGCTTCCGTTTGGAAAGTCAAGCAATTAATTAAACTAACTCTGACTTTTATATATCAATTTCTTCATTGTATTTACTCAGAAGAAATAATTTCTAGATAGTATTGCACTGTAAAAATATTTAGTTTATTATATAAGCACAAGATAATCGTATGTAAGGAATGGGAATGCTGTAATGTTCTATAGTATTGATAATAACTGAAACTTAAAGGACTACTTTTATGTATAGAATTTGAATTTCATGACATGTTCTACATCAAGATTTCATATTTATCTTTGCAGTATTATGACATATCCGTGATGATATTTGACATCTGGTTGTCTTTACCCACTTACTTTGAGCTAGTCATTCCAAAGAATCCACCAAGTGCATTACAGCACTAAGTTATGTAGTATTAACTGCAATGAAGCAGAAAAAATTTTGGTAAACTAAGGAAAACCATTTAAGATATTAAAATGTGATGCTTAAGTATTATTTAATTACTATAGAACAAACTAATGAGTCAATGAAAAAATAAAAACATTATCAATTATTAAAATTATCAATAGATGTGTCTTTGAAAATAATTATGAAACAGGTGACCAGACTGAAGATCATAAAATATATTTGAGAATGAGGAAAAGTTTTATTCAAGCAAAGGTGATGTTTCACTCTTTAATTTGGACTGCATAAGAAGTTATTTATTTTGCATGCTTTGAATACTTTTTAAATCGTATCAATGAATGTTTAGAGCCAAAATCTATATTAATTATCAGTCCTATCAAAATAAAAATATATCCCCAAATTAGCTAAAACAAAGAAATTTCAGAGTATGTCTGTTGTACTAAACTGTTCAATTTGCTGTTGCCTTTAATTGTAATTCCATCATGTTTGAAGTCTTTAAGTTTATCTAAAAACTTGAAATATTGAAAGTTTACCTTTTCACTATCTTTCCTAAGTAGTGAGATTTTCAAATTTAAAAATGTAGATATTAATAAAAAGTGTTGTGTATTGAATAAAAAGAGAGTATTTCGCAAAACCAAATGAACTTTCAATATCTATCCTCAATTTTATATAAAATCACTTTGAAACATTTTCCAAATATGAGAATTTGATAGGAACTAAGCAGTTTGCTTCAGGGATCACAAATGAAAAATAACAAGAATATGAGGTAAACAAACAAATAACTAAATTCCCAATATTTGCAAATGTTCATCTGTGAGAATATAACCTTTTCTGGATAAATACAAAGCAAACATTCTGAACTGCAGGAGGGTTACATTCATATCACAATTTGGGAAATACTGGTCAAACTGGTGGTTCAGGAACTTTCCTTTTAAACTATGCTATACACTATTTAACAACAATTTTTCTTCTTCTTATAATGAATAACATGTCATGCACACATGAATACAAACAAAGCTAACAGCAAACAATTCATTTTCACAAGTACATGCACAAATTTAAGGTAGAAAAATTAGAATTCTTAAGTAAGAGAAGCGTGAGCAAAAAAAAAAAAGTTTAATTATCAACCATTTTCTCTAAAGACATTTCCAAAAAGCTGCTCTAACAGCTTCCTTTTAAGGTGTGTTGGAGAGGAATACTTGGGAGAAATCATTTTCCAAAAGTTATGCATTTCTGCAGAATACAGCTCTGGCAGTGCATACTCATACTTTTCCCTCACGTGGGTAAACGTTAAGGGAAAAGAATCCAAGTTTCATGATACAACAACACAAAGCTGGGAAGTGAAAATTAGGTTGCAGTGAAGTCCTGGAAATATGACTGTAAAAGTTAATCAATAAAATGTCTATTTCTGTCTATTCACCGGAGGCCCCAGCTGCATAGCTTCACTCAATCGATACTACAAATTATTACGATTTCCAGCTTCCCACTGGACATTCAGAACAAATCTTTCAAGTGTAACAGGCTTATACCAAGTGCATGGTGTGTGTTCTCTATATTTACTTCAAAAGGAGTAGTAGAGAAAGGGAATCCTTCCTGGATGGTCTATATGGATTCAACTTTTTTTGCCTTCAAAAGCTTAGGGTCATTTTTTATTGCTTTAAAAGTTTTCCTTTAGATTACCAAAGTTTGGCATGCATCTTTTTTTTCCAGTTTATTTTGCATTTAACAATGCAGTAGTTAACCTAGAAATGCATTTTGGTAGTATGGCAGCCAGGCTGTTTGGTAATAAAGAAATTAGCTGTCAAAAACTCTCCCAGATACAAGATGGGTATTAAGAAGATAAATATGAAATCTTGACATGGTCTGTGCTTCAAAATATAAATTCTTGTTATTGTCTTTTATGACTTGTTAAAACCACTTAAAATCAAGTTTCATGTTCTATCCCCTCTTTAATAAACAATAATAAACCCATAAATTCAGAAGTGATTGCATTATTTGAAGAAATAATACTCTCAAGCTCCGTTTTCAAGTGAAATTCTCTGAACTCAGCCCTTGTCTCCTCTGCAGAAATGAGTCATATGCTTAGCTAAATTTTTTTATCTTTGTTTTACCTGAATTACCTGGTAAAGATCCACCATTCTTCAGAAAAGGAATTGCTATGTTAAATGAACTCATTAAAATGCTTGAATGCCTAAGTGACTGAATTTATCCTTCTGTTGACAGGAAGACAGTACAATGTCTGGGTGCCAATGGAGCCAAACCTCTGGTAATTCCCTCAGCTCCTGCCACCTGTAGATCAAGCTGGCAAAACCAGAGAAACCCAATTCTCTACTGACTTGTCCCCAGGGCTATGTTTGTTTGGTATTAAAATTAGGGACATGGTTTTTACACATAGACACCTTCATTAAACATGAATACATACTTTGGAATGTGAACTACAATTTTCATTGTTATTGTTTAGTTGCTAGTTTTCAGAAAAAAAGGAATTAGGTATGAGGAAGCACACCTAGTGCTGTAGCCCCAGCACTAGGGAAACTGAGGAAGAAGAAACAAATCCAAAGGCCATCCGGAGCTACAATACAAGATATGTCTCTAAATAAAGTAAAAAGAGTAAAATAAAAATAACAAAACAAAAGTGAGCTTCATTTCTTTATGAAAATACCAAAATACAGATGACAGTTTTCAGGTTTGAAATTTTCCTTGTAACATGGTATAATTTGACTCTGAAAAACATTTAGTTCTTCATCAATGAAATGTTTTAAAAGGAATCACTATACTACTTTTATTTCTTATCTAATATTTGTAAACAACACAAGAGTTTCATATAAAGAGAAAGAATCCTTTGGTTAATTTTACATAAGCTGACTTGTACAATTAAATAGAGAACCTTAGGCTAAGCAAAAAGAACTTTACCTTGGCCAGTCACTATACTTTAATCAGATGAATCATTTTCCATTTATTTTCCTGTGAAATCTAAGTGAATCTTTATAGCCTGAAATTTTGACCTGTTGTTGGGTTGTTTTGTTTGTTTGTTTTAATGTGATCTCTACTTTTTGAAATTATGTTTCACTTTTCTAATATTAAGCTCATATAAACATCACTGTCATCCTCTCCCATGTTTTCTGTTTTCTAAAATATCCATATATCATTTTCTTAATATAATGTATTTTTAAAGGATCATAATATTTATAACATTTGCCTATTACTTTATTATTTGCAAAGATACTTGTCTAGCACACCTCTTTTCCTTAGTACCACCTCTACTTTCTTATCATTTGTTAAATGTAGCTTTTCTTTGTATCAATACTGATATCTGAAACATTAATGGAAACAGGATTCATCAGAGAGTTTCATTTTACTTAGAGGTATTAAAAATGTTGATCTACATTGTAGAATTATTTCTTTTAATTTTAGTTTTTGAAAGTACTAAACCTTTGGATAGATAAACAAAAATAAAGTCATTATGTTAAAATTCTGTTTTAACAATATTAGTCCGATTGATCAGTAAGTTGAAAATGCTATATAATGATATGGGGTACATTAAGTGAATTTGTGAACTGACTTCCAAGGATCGGTTAATATCAAATACACATTTCAGTTTGGCCTCAGGACTGTGCTTAATGATGAATGAAAGAAAAAAATGGTTTAAAAATGTGTATTTTATCTAACTGTGACTATTCAATATAATCCAGCTTCGGTTACCAAAGTATAATAGTATAATACTTGAGAGAGAGGCAGGGAAGAAGGGAGAGAATTTATGTAGATTATGACATTTTCATTATGATTTTTAAATAACTAAATACAATCAAGAAAAGGAAAAGACAGAACACAAAATCAGGAAATACGTCAAAATATTCTGTGCCATTTATTTGAAAAATAAATGATAAAATCAGAACTTCTATACCACATTTTAGACATGCTTTTTTAAATAAATGTTTAGCTGATCAGAACAAGAATTAATACTCAAAACGTTTTTCTAAGAATAGTTTTTGTGACTGCTTCAAAGCCTGCTCAGACGTTATATTCCTTTTCTCCATAGTCCTTCCAATGCTTCAAATGTCTGTGCCCAAATTCTGCTCTAGATGTCCCCTGATTTAATCGCCATTTGCTTAGAGCAGCTACTTTAACAAAAAAAAAAAAAAAAAAAAAAAAAAAAAAAAAAAAGGCAAACAGAGCCATATGTAACCTTTGGACTCTAAAATCTGTAAGATGAGACGGCCCCTGGCAGGTAGGTGCTGTGGAGACACAGCCCATCTCTCCTCGGCTCCCACCTTGGCCATATCTGTGAACGTTAACAAGAAAGTTGACTGCCACACCATAGATCAGAAACTGAAAGGGGGCATTTCCAGTTTTCATTATGTGCCATAATAGTTAAGAAATAAGGCAAATTTGATGTTTTTCTACTCTGTAACCAACACCACATTGACTAAGGTAGCAAATACGCTCAAAGCCATTTGCAAGACACAGTAAAATCAAGCATTTAAAAGAACGTTAAAGATTTGACTTGATTTCAGCCTGTAAAGTCAAACTTCGTGAAATACTGAAAAACAACTCACTTGCAGTCATTTGATTCTTCTGCAGAAGCCATAATTCCCTCTGTCACTGTCTTCAGCTCGGCCTGGGGTTTTCTACTGTTCTGTTCTGTTCTTGGCGGACTCTTGTTCGCCCAGCCGCTCTTGAGCAGCTTTCAAGCTGGATTCCATTAGAAGAAGTTTTTCATCTTGACTGGCAAGTTCTCGTGCTGAAAGATAAAACAAGAACACTGCTTAAACACACACACACACAGAAAGAGAGAGAGAAACTTTGTTTTGTTTTACCCTTTTAATGTTTAAATTTAATGCAATATAACTTTGAGAGAGATTTAAACAATTCCTTGTCAAATTGCAAGCGCTTACAACTTTCAAACTTCTACTTAAAGTACTTAAGGAAACAAAGGTATGTATTGAGGACTTGATATCAATGCCCGAATCTCAGATTCATACGTTATGTTATTTCAGTTATAAAATTACATGGATTAATCAGACAACAAATTATTGAGAATGGTACTTCTGTTACAATGTATTATTAAAAAATTATTGATATGTAGAAATCTTATTCTTTAATTAGCGTAGGTTTGAAGCATAAATATATTTACACAAACAAAAGCAAATTATATCAAAAATGACCTTTATTTCTTCTGGCGTATTTTCAGTGTTTATAAAATATACGTACTTTTCAAGGTCATCCAATAGATGGCGCTATCTCATTGAACCAAGAAAACAGCATGCTTCAAGCTCTCAAAAAATAAGTGATTTAAGACAAAGACATTTTTCCTTTGTTCTTTGTTGACCATGTTCCCAGAGATATATATCTGTGCATTTTGTTCAAATATTTTCCCTCTATAAAAGTGTTTATCTCATTGTATTTTTATTTCCTCAACTTTATATTATCGAATGTAAATAATAACACACATTATACTTTCTAATGTTATATATTTAAGCATATACTTATACATTATGTTACATGGTACATTTACGAAACTCTCTTGAATTTAGTTTAGATATCTAATACCTCTCCTTAAACAGAATGATATTTTATGAAAATCATTAATTTTAATCTTGGAATCCCAAATGAAGAGGACAAAAATTAATTTTTAAGAGCTACAGATAAAAAAGAAATAGCAGTAAATGCTGGAATAATTTTCATAAAAGGAGTATCTTCCCCATTAGTAATTTTTATATTGTGTTCGTGCTCAAAAATAGCATTTATCTTAAGCAACAATAAAGTTGTGAATAAAGATATTATGGTTTCACATCAGAGGTATCTTTTACAGGCAACCTCATAAAAAAGCTACTACATATAAATATTCTGCATTTATCACTCATCTTTGAAGTTAAATGATGGCTCTGAAAATGTAGTTCTAAAAATATGTGGCTGTCAGTTTCTCATTTATAGACTGAGCTACAGAGAGCTTATATTTCACTAGATATGTACATGAATGTTTGCATTATTTTCTTGCAAGTGTGCAAAATGGCCAGTTTTGCCCCAGAAGAAATTACAGCTTCTAACGTTTTTATAGCTTAAACCTGCTATATATTAACAGTTTAAATTTGTGCCTAAGGAAACCGCAGAGCTAACGCAAACAGCTAAATATTTAACAAGGAAGAATGCATCACCCAGAGCTCATCTTTATTAAATTTCAAATACATCAGAATCTCTCTTGGACAAATGAGTTAAATGTTTAATAATTTCAACACATGTTAAAATGTAGGAGGGAAAAATCCACAAAGATCTTGTCACAAGTGCTTTCTCAAAATTAAAACAACCAAACTAGATCCTTCAAGCTTAAAACAGCTTGTCACTAATACCTTCTATGCTCCTGACCAGTGAGAAAATGCAGCTGAAAAAAAACAGTAAGTATTTTTGTATTGATGTGATTCTAACACTGTCCACATTTTTGGATAAACAGTTTAAATGCAATAAGTGATTTTAGACCTTTCCACCTTTCTAAAATCCGACATTCTATTAAAAAAGAAAACTACACTATAACTTCTGAAGTGAACTGTTGAGAAGAATTTTTAGACAGGAAGCAGAGAGGGTTTACGTTAAAAGGATTTGGCTATATCATGCCCTGTGCAAATCAGTGATGATTAGTGCAAACTATTTTAGGGGATATTTGAAGACACTCCTTGTATATATAAACTGATTTACGGTTGCAAAAAACAACTTGGGCCAAATATTTTTAAATGTCTTTTGTCAACTATGTATGATGTGACTTTTGCTATTTCAAAGCAACTAAGAGATTTATGTGTGTGGGTTTTCCTAAGAGTCTACTCCAAGTCTTTATGTGCTGGTTAAAAAGGGGTAAATTATTTTAAGTTTACCTATGCCTTGAATTTGAGCCTGAGTTGATCCCAAGCCAGAGGCACTCACAGCTGCATGCTTTATTTACAATCCCTTTGTCAGACTTACAAGTGCCCCAGGCTATAACATAGTGTACCTAATGTTCACACTGGCAGGTAATCTCATGTCAAACATACTTCTTTGATTTAAAGTGATCAATAGATTCTTGTAAAGAGGTAATTTCTCTGATGTTTCCACCTTGCCTTTCTTACAGGTGATTCACACAAAAGCCTGCTTATATGATGTACGAACAATAAACAGAAAGCTATAATCATGTTTTTTCAGATGTTTCCGGTGCACAACGATTTTGGATCGATACACTGTGTAATACAATTATCTGCAATGATCTGGTTGTATTGAAAAAGAATTTGCAGGAGACCTCTAGGGGGTTTTATCAAGAAACATGTATCTGGCAACATAGTGAACAGAGGAAGGAAAAATTAAGGGATTGACAAAGGCCTCCTATTATATTCGCAATAATTATATTAATATTTTAGTTCAAAAAAGTGGTTAGCACAAGGTTGAATCAAACAGTATCTCAACTGTAATAATGATAATGTTCATTACTGCTAATGCAATGAACCCTCATCAAAAAATACAGATGCATCACAGACTGCAGGCAGTATCAATCTTATGAAAATTTTTTCTCTTTAGCATAAATTGTACAGACCAATATTCTAAGGCACCTAAATGTCTATTATTATTATTCTGTTACTTTTACTTAAATGGTTAAATAATTGACTAGTTGCTAATTTTAATTTGTAAACAACACTGTGCCATGAACAACTTTCTTTCTAAATGAAGATTCGTAACTGAGGCAAGAGTTGACATGAATTCTATGTGGCTGAGAGGGTAAACATTTTCTGTAAATATGTCAGTCCTCGGAAACAACTCAGCTTTTTTTTAAATGTTTTTTCACGAAGATTCTGACTCTTTACAGCATATACCTTACTGACTAAAGACATACACATTTCCTATTTCAAGCTTCCAATCATATATCCCAAATGTGAAATTCTCTTTAGTTGTGCTGGAATTCATTCACACTGGGGCATAGTTCCCAACGTAGGATGCATGGTTTCTGGTACAGAGGCCGGCTCCATGAAGATCTTGCAGTCCTCATCTAGCAGGCTCTCTTTCTGGATGTTTTCCTCCCTGGGCATATTAGGTACTCTCCTGGCCACACCTGCTCTCTCTTTGCTTCTCCTCACCCTTTGATTGTGACGGGTCTGTGTGCCTGTAGGAGTCCAGCTTCTGGCATTCTTAGCAAGTAATATCTTTTGCATACTGCCTAGGAAGACAAAGAGAATTCCAATAGTTTCTTTTATGATGGAATTTCTATACTGCATCCTGTTATTTTGAGCTATAGGATGCTGGAGATTAAACAGCACTTCATTAGCAACTGGGTCAAGTATCCACATCTTTTCTAAGATCGAAAAGAGTCACTATAAAAAAAATTAGTCAGTTAGAAAAAAGATTCACTGTTAGCTCCAATGCCGTATTAATCAATACATAAGAGCTCAAAGGCAAATAAATTATTTCCCATAATTCTTAGAGAATGAAAAGAGAGACTAGTTGGATCAAAATGAATCTTTTCTCTTTAAAATATGAAAAGAATTTAATGAATACAAAAGGTGTACTTAATCTCTTTGAGTTAAGACCCATGTAACTCTTTCATTTAGCTCCAAAGAAGCTACATTAATGTGACACATGAGGAAATTCCTCCACCATGAAGATAATTATGACGCCCTCCTAATGAGTTCTCCACACCACTTAAACTCATTAGCTTTATGAGAACACTTTGTTTGCCATTTTCTTTTTCAGCTTTATTATCTTTCTAGCACATGATAGCTCTAACACGAATATGAGTGAAGAAATATATGGAATATAATCAAAGACTGGAATTATAAACAAATGGGATCCCCTAATGGAAATTTCTCTATACTCTGCGGGTTCTGTTTTCATGTCCATCGATATGGCACTTCTGATTTTTTTTATTGGCTCCCTGCCACACCTTGACTCTCTATCATGTTCCATCATGCTTCTTTTAATCTGAATATTTAGTGTTCTTTCATGTCTTAATTACAGCAAATTGTAGCACAGTTGGCACCGTTTCTTGAAATTAATCCCAGAGTACTTTGTTTCTGTCAAGCAGTCAAACCCTTGGAGAATAATAGTAAATGTTTTTGCAGATCTAAATTTAAATGACTGTCTATGTATTTAACTTAAGCCTTTAATTATTCCTGCCGAACTGTTTTTGGTTCAAATGTTAAACATTATTCATTGAGAACATAAAATTACTTGAGACAGCTTAAAACCCACAGATATGTGTGCCTATAATTTTAACACAACATTTATTTACATTAACCTATTTTCCTAGGTGTACAAAACTTAGTAAATGGTATGCAATGCAAACACCTTTGGGATCACCCCAAGTATCATTTCTTTAGGGATTATTCTTATTCCTCTCCTGTTCCAAATTACTTTTCTTTAAGGAATGCCAAGTATAAGCAGGATTCAGTTATCTCTCCCTATTAAATAGAGATAGGAAAAGATTTCAAAAGTTCTTACAAATGTGACAGATTGTTATATTTGTGTTTTGTCATGGAAACTCAAATGTCCAAGAACTCTCAGTAGTTGGCTCATTTACTCCCAAATCTGAAGCAGATCTACGAAACTTCATATTCTAGGAGAATGCTATGCTTGTGAGTGTTTCAAAAGCCTAACCTAGAATTCATAATAAATGCTTTATGAAGACGTTTAAATTCAGGAACTAGGAAACTCTTAAGACATGGGATTATACAGTGTATAATGTATTCCAATTAATTCAATATCATACTTATTCTTATAAAGTCTTAATGACCCATTTTCAATA
>NW_026068036.1:936928-974043 GCF_014885135.2 Alexandromys fortis
TAGAAGGAAATCACATAACCAGAATCTGTATATCATAGTGGTCTGCCCAGTGAGCTTCCCCCTAAGATGTAAGTTCTTTTCTGACCAGAACTGTGGTCCAGTTATCTGTCGGTTTTCTGATACTATCAATTACAGACTGCATATAGTTTCCTCTGTACAGGAGGATTAAATTGAAAAGATGTCATTAATTTCTTCTCTCTGAGGCATCTTTACTCTCCATAAGAAAAGTAAATTCTTGCTTTTGAAGTGCAAAATGAATATGGGAAAGTTTATGCTTATAATGTTGGCAGATTTATCTCCAAGACGTATTTAGGCAAGATCTGATAGATAATATTATATTAAGCTTTAGATCTATAAATAGAAGTTGATGGCATTTATGCTAATAACAATGTGTATTTTAGATTTAGAGATGAATGACACAAGAAAGGTAGATTAAGAAAACAAGTATTTCTCAATAATCTGGAGATCAGTGTGTCTCGTAATGCGAATGCTGTTTCCTTTTATTATCGATAGCAATGTAATTTCTAAAGGGATATCTCCTGTGTTCTCAGAGTCTCAAGCCTGTCTCCTGGCAACTGCAAAGTGCCTTTCAAGCTGCCTTCTCAGCCTTTGCAGGTGAACAAGTTCCACTTTGCGGTTTCGTTGGGTAGCAGTGACACCCAAGGGCAATGCCCATGAGTTCTTTTCTAGCATTTCAATTGCAGGAACAGTTTTATCCCCAACATATGGACCATTTGTGAGCTCTTTCCACTGCTTCTTGCTTTGTGTTCTCTTCATATTTGTACCCTTTTGCTGATTTTTGAGTTGCATTTAAGATCATGCCGAAAGTGGGAAATTAATGTGCATGATGCTAGATATATTCCATTCATTATAGTCTCTAAACATTATTTTAGATTCACTTAGAAAAGATAAACAACCATGGGTTTCTGGTAGTACAGCTAATGCAAATGTAGAAACTGTGGAATAGCACAGTGAAGCCAATTATCTGACCCTGGGGATACAGGTTCATACTCTCGTTACACATACTACAGGACCAAATATGATCATATTATTGTAACAAGCCTAAAAGCAAGACACCTGTGCCCTTGTTGTATATATCCAAGATATTCCTCAATTAAGGATTGTTTCAAAATGCAGAAGCAAATTGACTAATCTTAGAATTAATTAATAGAGGCTTCTTAAATTACATAAATTATATTGTACTTTGAAAAAGTATTTCATATAGATGATCTTATTTAATCACTAAAATTTTAGTGAATTTTTTTGTTAATAGAATTGCCATTTGTGAAAAGAATACAATAATACTGATACTTAACCTAAAATGTGAATTTTGTTACAGCAATCTGAATTTGTATGATGGTGGTGATGTCAACATGAGTCAGATTTCCAAATCACAGTGTTATCAGGTCGTCTTTCAAAAAAGTCTATCCTCAAGATTTAAACTTGTGATTTGAAATTTTTACTGTCTGCAAAGCAAGTCTGTTTTTTATTTAAATTAAAAATCTGAACAATAGAAAGTAATTGCTCCTCATGCTTCTCCCTATTTGTTTTATATGCATTCAAACAACGAACTTGAGTATGGTAAAAGATGTCCTCAGTACCAAATGTAATCATTATCAATCTACAGACAACATGTTGCTTATAAATGACTAGTTTGGCTACATCATCACGGACTTGTTGGATAGGAGATAAGAAGTGGAAATGTGCACAGTTATAGACAACAAAGAAAACAGACTGGAAGAATTAGAAAAACTATATGTGTACATTAATGTAGAGTCAGTAAAATCATACCAAAAGCACAAAATCCAAAAGGCAGAAATCACATAACTTTAGAAGGTCCTGAATTATATAACCAATAAGATTGAAGTTAAAAGCAGAAGCTAGTAGACACCAAGTAGTAGACAAGAAGTACCATAAGAAAGGGAGTAAAAGGATATTATATTTGTAGTTATCTTTATTAAAGGTATTAATCAGAACCTGATGCAATTTAAGGTGTGGGGTAAGGAGAACACTCCTGCTTTGTTGGTAGGAGTGTAAACGTCTACAGCCGCTTTGGAAATCAGAATGATGAAATTTTGGAAGCAATCTACCTAAAAACCTTTGGGCATATACTCAAAGGATGCTCAATCATACCACAAGGATATGCGCTCAACTATGTTCAAAGCAGCATTGTTTGTAATAGCCAGAACCTGGAAACAACCTAGATGCTCCTCAATTGAAGAATAGATAAGGAAAATGTGGTATATTTACCCAATGGATTATTACTACTAAGAGGTAAAAAATAATGACAGCTTGAAATTTTCAGGCTGTCCTCAGTACCAAATGGATCTAGAAAAAAATATTAAGAGAGGTAACCCAGACTCAGAAAGACAAATATAATGTATTCACCCATAAGTGTCTTTTAAATGTAAAGAAAAGAAAAACCAGCCTATAAATCACAACCTCAGAGAACCTAGACAACAAAGAGGACCTTCAGAATGGTATACATGGATCTAATCTACAAGGAAGGAGAAGAAGATGCGATCTCCTGAGTAAACTGGGAGTGTAGGGGTTATGGGAGAGGGTAAAGAAAAGAGGGAAGGAAAGGAGGGGAGCAGACAAAAATGTATAGCTCAATAAAACATCCATCCTGGTTTATCAACAGAATGTCAGATCACCATGAATGATTATTGCAGGTTTTTAAAATATCCTTTTAAATGACCTCTACATAATGTAGTGAATTAGTTAACGATTCCAGTGGCAATCCCCACTGGTGGTTACAGCAGTCTTGTGATTTTTCATGATTTTCTTGGTGTTAATTTGCACATTCTGTTGTATGAGTTTTCAGGAATGTTAGTCAGAGTAAGCTCAGAAGTAGCAATAACAGCAAAGGCAACACACTTAGTGTACACAGTGCCATTGGATTCAGCCATAGAAAGACTAATTGGTGAAATATGGTAGATGTTAACTTTGATTTTTTTCATTTGTATTTTGTGTGTATGACTGTTTCATCTACAAGTCTGTGCAGCATGGGCGTGCCTGATGCCTGGGGAGGCCAGCGGAGCACACTAAATGCCCAGGGACTAAAGCAACAAATGCTTTTCAGCCTTTTTGTGGGCACTGGGTAAAAATCCCGTGTCCTCTGTAATATCAACAGTTGTACGTAACAGCTGAGACATATCTCCAGTCTCTGATAATTTGGAGATTTAGTTATGAAGGAACAAAATAATTATGGCCTCCAATAATTGGACAATGTGTGAGAAAGCAGACCCCGGCAGTTATGATAATTAATAGCACTGCCCAATAAAAACAAAGAAAGCTTGGCAGAAATAGGGGCTGTGTTAATTCTGAGGGAGAAACAGGAAGACTGATCATGTGTATCATGGAACCCAGTTCCCTTAATCCAAATGGAAAAACAGAGATGCAAACAGCTTAGACTTGATTTATTTATGTTTTAAAAAACCTTGCTACATTTGCACTCATTGTGTATGATTGACAGCATCAGTGATATTCGTCATTATTAGCGTTTCCATGGCATTTCTCAGGTTTCTATTTCATTTAATACAGTAGCCAAAATAGAATCCATGATTAAACAGTCACACATTTTCATAGTGATCAAAAACACCAAGCAGAGTTTTCATGCACACTGGTGTTGGCGTCAAACCTTTACCACTTATTGATGAAGGCATCAATTAATATTTTTTTCTGGGAGTCACTGAGACAGTGGGTAAAAGTACTTGCCATAAAGCATGATGCTCTAAATTTGATTGATGGTACCCACATGGAGGAAACTGAAAACTATTTTATATATCCATACCCCCATCACACATGGGCACACACACGTGCATGCGCACACACACACACACACACACACACACATTGTACAGTATCCAAAAATTAGATATATTGATTTTTCCTTTCAAAGTCTGACTTAATTCTTATGATAAGATTGTCTTAAAAAAGACTATTCTTTATGGCTGAGTAAAAATCCATCATATATGTACACCAAACTTTCTTGTCATTTTGTTTGCTATTTCTGTAATAAGCACCACAAGTAAAGGAACATAATGACTTTATTTTTGTTTATCATTCCAAAGATTTAGTATTTTCAAAATAATATAAAAAGAAATAATTCTACAATTTAGATCAACATTTTTAATACTTCTAAGTAAAATGAGAAGGGTTATTTCCTCTCTTTTTCAGTTTGTCATCAGTGGAAGTCAAGGAAGGAGCTCAAGCAGAGCTGAATCCTGAACTCAATTGGTAATAGAGAACATGTTGAACACTTTGTACTTTCTTCTCCCCCAAGATAATGTATCGTTTTACACACACACACACACACACACACACACACACGCATGTATGTATGTATGTATGTATGTATGCATGTATATGTAAAACTTCTTCAAGGGATGGCACTGCTCTTGATGGACTGGACCCTCTCTTATACAATCAATAATCAAGATATCAATATGTCCCACAGATTTGTCTACCCACCAATATGGTGAAGGAATTTTCTGAGTTGAGGCTCACTCAGATATGTTCCTATCTTGTGTCAAGCTGACAGACTACTAACCAGAACACAACTCACTGATGACATATAAGATAACCCTATATTTTAATGTGCTAGTTAATTTTGGTCAATTTAGCCCAAAGTTAGGCACAACTAGAAAGCAGAACTCACATCCAAAGAATGAATGTTCCTTTTTATTCTGACTGGTGGATATTTTCTATGGGGAATTGTGTTTACTGCCAAAAGATGTGGGAGGGCTCAGACAACTATGTGTGGTACCATCTTAGGTAGATATATCTGGTCTATATTTAAAAAGTTGCTGAACAAATAAGAGGACAGCAATCCAGTAAGCTCTATGGTCCTCAGTCCTCTCTCCTTTATATCCTACTTCCTAGTTCTGCAGTTGATTTCATGCATGGGTGTCGCTTCTTGTTGACTGTAACCTGCATGGCAAAACAAATCCCCCCCCCCCCATATATTGCTTTTGGTCTTGATGTTTATTACAGCAACAGGTAAGCAAACCTGGGCTTTTGACACTTGTGCATGCTTCATTAACAAACATGGATTGGTCTATTTCTCTGTTGGATGATGATTTATTGTATTTCTGTATATACTAAGGTAGTTAAGGCTAGGAAATAAGGCATATCTCTTTTTAGCTGTTTGAGGTACCTCCATAGTGATTTGCAGAGCAACCAGACAAATATATATTCTCAATAGCCACGCAAAAATATTCATTTGTTATCATATCAGCATTTGTTTTCATGTCTTCTGACTGGTATAGAATAAATTCTCCTTGTAGTTTTAGTTTGTATTTTCCAAATGGTAAAATATGTGAAATATGTTCATTTTCCTCCTTTAATTCATCTTTGGAGATCACCTTATAGGTTTATTTTTGATGCTGTTGATTTGATGGTTGAGTTTCTTACTCATTCTACTTGTCAATCCTTTGATAGCTAAGATTTGTGAAAGGTGTCCTCCTGTTCTCTGGGTTGGCTCTTCACCCTGCTGCTTCCTCTGCGGTGCAGAAGCTTTGCAATTTCATGCAACCACATATATCTTGTCTTTGCTTTATGTCCTGATCTACTGGGGTGCTTTTCAGAAATTCTTTGTTCATACCTATATCTTAAAGTGTTTTCGTCTAACAATTTCAGAGTTTCATATCTTACGTTAAGACCTTTGATCCATTCTGAATTGATTTTTTTGTGCAGGGTGAAAGATACAGACCAAGTTTCATTTTTCCTCAAGAGAATATCCAGGTTTCCCAGCACAACTTTTTTTTTTTTTTTTTTTTTTGAAGAGACTGCCTTTTCTCCAATATACATTTTTGGTGTCTTCATCAACAATCAGGCAGGTCAAGGCTACATGAGTACATTTTTGCATCTTCTATTGATTTCCATATTTTGCCAGTTACATGCTGCTTATATTTTCATGGTTCGGCAATATGACTTGAGAGTTCTAACATCTCAAGCAATGTTACTACTGTTCGAGATTGTGTTGACTACCTGGAATCTTTTGTGATTCTATGTGAATTTTAAGATTTTAAAATTTCTTTTTTTTTGTGAAGGATTTACTTTAATTTGAATGAATATTACATTCAATATCTATATACTTTTGGTAGTACAATATTATTTTGCCCAAATGTGGGCCACATAGGTTTTTCATATCCTAGTGTCTTCTTAAAAATCTTCCTTTAGTATATTAAAGTTTTCTTGAAGTGATTATATTATGAATTTCTAAAGTCATTGCGAGCAGTCAGGGTTGTTTCTTTGACTTATTCTCTACATGTCTGTTAGTTGACTATTGTCAAGCTAATGACATTTTGTACATTGATGTTGAATATGGATACAGTAAACATCACATCTAAAATGTTTTCAGTAGGATTTTTAAGTTAATTATGGTTAGGCTCTTATCTTACTATGACATTTATATACTCTTTATGGTTTAGCTTGTTCTATTCCTATAACTAAAATTTCAATTACTATACTTCAGATGAGCATTGGGGGTTAGTATTCTTATTTCATTCCTGACGTCAGATTAAATGCTTTTGAATTTTTGTCATTTAGTATAATGTTGCCTACAGTATTGTGACATATAACATTTATTATGTTGAGGACTACTCTTCCTATTCTTATGTGTATGCTTCTATTTAATAGCATAAAACTTGTAAGGAGATACTATAAGTATTCAGAGCAATTTAAATGCCAACTACCCATATTTTAGTGCAATTGTGAATACTTCTAATTAATAATTTATTAAAGTGTTTACTTAATGAAATAATGTTGAAATTTTGACAAAGTTGTTTCCTGAATCTAAATGATGGTTGTGTGGTATCTTTCCTTATGTTATAATATTTTTATTGATTTAGTGTTAAATCATTTTTATCTGCCTTAAAGGAACCCTGTTGGATCTTTCAATATTCTTTTAAATTGACTTGCAATGTAATATGGAAAGATTTTAGATCTACATTCATGAGATATATTGTTTTACAATTTTATTTTGTTTTTTGGCTCTTATGTCAGTATAATACTGACTTCATAAATGAGTTTGATAGTATTCCTTCACTTTCTATTCTATTGAGTAATTTGTTAGTAAGAGTGTGGTGTTAAAATTATTTGTTATTACCTTGTTGATGACAGTCTGTCTTTTACACAGTTTTTGTTTGATTTTATAATATTGGACATGTCTGTGTTCACTAAATATATAAATATATGTATGTATTTACATATATATTTACAGTTTTAATTATAATAGTCTCTTCATGAATTGCTACTTTGATGAGTATGAAGTGGCATTCATCTGGTTAAATTTTGTTTTAAAATTTTCTTTGTCAAAAAATCACATGCTCACACTCTTCTGCTTTCTAGTTCTATGTTTTTGGAATGTTCTTCCCACCCTTTCACCTTAATGCTATATTTGCTTTTTCCTTTGATGTTAACTTCTGTTTGTCCGTGTCGTTCAACTGTAGAACTGGGACTATTAACACACAGAGTTATTATTGAAAGAATTATATCAATTTCTGTCATCTTTTCTTTTGTAGTGTTTGGTATTTTCTGAATCCCTCCTGGCTTTTTACTTTCCTGGCCTAATCCATTACTTCTATTCTTTCCTGTGATCCAAGGAAATGTTTATTTTTCTCTTTATGAATGGGATTCCTCAAGTATATTCAATGTTCTCTGCAACTGGTCATCAATTTAGTTGATGTTCATAAATGTAAGTTTTTCTTCTTTCAACTATAAAGGATAACTTTGAAAGATATAGACATCTGAGTTGGAAATTACTATCTCTCAAAATGTGAAATATCTTATTCAAAATTCCTCTCAATTATAGAGATTATGCTTATAAATTTGTTGTTTTCTAATGAGTTGGCCTCAATATGTACCTTAGTACTTGGCTTCTTTACTCTCTCTCTCTATTCTTCCTTTGTGCTATGTTCTTACCTTATAAATTATAAGATGATGTGGAGAGGGTTTATTTTTTTTTTGCTAATGTCAGTTTGATTTCTAGTAGCAGTATATTATTCTTTTTTCCTAAATTTTGGAACTTGTTCTTCTATAATTTAATTGAATTTATTTTCTACGACTTTATCATATACTCTAAATTCTTATATGCTCATGATTCATAAATTTGTTTGATAAATGGTATTTCATATGTCTTATTTGTATGGATTTTATTGTTACATCATTTTCATTGTCTAAATGGTCTAATTTATTTACCTTTTATGAATCCATGTAATACGATCTTATAATCCTTACAAACATTTTAGAAGATTTTCTTCTTATGCTTTTTATTTTCTGAATTTTGATCTTACTTTCTAAAATTTACTTTAATGTTTAGTATTGGAATTCTTTATTGAGTTCATTTTCATATCCTTCATTATCTTTCTTATTCATTCAAACTGATTATTTATGTTCTTTTTGAAGTTATTACTGTGAGTTAATGTGTTAATGTGGATGTATGCATACATCTATGTCTGATCTTGGAATTCATCAGATAATCTTGATGTGGGATATCCTTCTGTGTTTCTTTTATTGGTTTATGAATAAAGCATTTTGGCCAAAAGCTTAGCAGAGTAAAGCCACATGGGAAATTTAAACAGAGATATACATATAAAGAGAAGGAAAAATAAGGGAGATTCTATGTAGCTGTTAAAGTTGATGGACATGTTATAATTTTACGGGTATACCACAGTCTCATGGATCATACATAGATTGAAATGGGTTAAATTAATATATAAGAGTTAGGTAACAAGAAGCTTGAGTTAATAGGCTGAACAATGTTAAAGTTATATAGTTTCTGTGTGATTATTCCGGTGTGATTGGTCAGGAAAGGAACGAGCAGTCTCTGTTTAATTTTGAAAATTAAAATGAATATACCACACTATTGATACCTATTCCCCTCACTATTTCCTGATGATATGATAGTTTACATAAGCAACCCCAAAATTTTACCAAGGATCTTCTACAACTCATAAACACCTTCAGTAATATAGCAGGATACAAGATTAACTCAAAAAAATCAGTAGATCTCCTTTATACAGATGATTACTGGGCTGAGAAAGAAATCAAAGAAGGATCACCCTTAACAATAGCCACAATAACATAAAATATTCTGGGATAACTCTAACCAAACAAGTGGAAGACCTGTATGACAATAACTTTAAATCTTTGAAGAAAGAAATTGAAAAAGACACCCTAAAATGGAAAAATATTCCATGCTCTTGGATAAGTAGAATTAACGTAACAAAAATGGCAGTCTTATCAGAAACAATTTAAAGGTTCAATGCAATGCCCATTAAAATCCCAGAAAAATTCCTCACAGACCTTGAAAAAAAAAAGTACTGAATTTCTGAATTTCATATAGAAAAGCAAAAAAAAAAAATTAATAAAATCCAGTATAACCGAAACAATCATGTACAATAAAGAAACATCTGGAAGCACCACAATCCCTGACTTCAAACACTACTACAGAGCTACAGTGCTGAAAACATTAAGGTATAGGCATAAAAACAGACTGGAGGACCAATGGAGTTGAACTGAAGACCCAGATTTCAATTCACACACCTAAGAAAACCTTATTTTTGACAAAACAAACAAGCAAAAATATATATACAAGATGGGAAAAAGAAAGCATATTCAACAAATGTTGCTGACATAATTGAATATCAACATGTAGAAGAAGGAAAACAAATACATATCTATCGCCATGCACAAAACTCAAGTCAACATGGATCAAAGACATGAACAAAAAACAAACCACACTGAACCTCATAGAAGAGAAAGTCAGAAGTACATTTAAATGCTTTGATACAGGAAACCACTTCCTAAATATAACACTAGTAGTACAGACACCAAGAGAGACAATTAATAAATGGGACCTCCTGAAACTAAGAAGCTTCTGTAAAGCAAAGGAAATAGTCAATAAGACATAACGGCAGCCTACATCATGGGAAAATATCTTCCAACCTTACATTGAACAGAGGACTGTTCTCCAAAATATGCAAAGAACTCAAGAAAGTGGTCATCAAAAGAACAAATAATCCAATAAAAAATGTGGTGCAGACCTAAACAGAGAACTCTCAACAGAGGAATCTAAAACTGCTTAAAGACACTTAGGAAAATGCCCAATACCCTTAGCCATCAGAGAAATGCAAATCAAAGCAACTGAGCAAAAAAAAAAAAAAATGACATCTTGAAATTTGTGGGCAAATGGATGGATCTAGAAAAAATATAGACACAGACATAAATATAATATGTCTTCACTCCATAAGTGTCTTTTCAAAATAAAGCAAAAACCAGCCTACAATTCACAATCTCAGAGAACCTATACATCAAGGAGGATCCTAAGATAGACAGACATGGATATAATGTACATGGGAAGTAGTAAAAGACAAGATATTCTGAGTAAACTGGGAGCATGTGGACCATGGATGAGAGTAGAGGGGAGGGGAGAAAAAGGGAGAGGAACTGAGAAAAATATATAGCTCAATTTAAAAAAAAAAAGGAAAAGAAGAAAATAAAGTTATTCAGAAAAAAATCACCAAGCAAAGAGAAATCTGACTTATGGCACAAATAACCTCTACAGGGTACAATTTCACTACATATCTCCCTACTTCTCTGTATAATGATAGCTGCAACTCACTTAAAAATCAAAGTTGCTCAATGGCTAATCTCTAAATCTAATCATGTTATTAAAAGAAAAAGTCTGTTTTCTGTCTCATATCAGGAGCTACCTGGTATGAGACAGAAGGAAGATAAAATTCATCAAAACTCTGTTTTCAAAAAATTAACTTCTCCCATTTCATATTTTGTCTCTATGGTACTTCTCATAGAATATATGTCTATATAAATAATATTTATGTTTTCCACAGTGAACAAAAAATGTCTTACAGTAATCTTTGAAGTTTTCATGAGGAATATGGGGCCCAACAACAATGATTCTACCTGGTTAATATGATGTCCTGATACTGATAGCACCACTTTAAGATCGGTTTGGTGTTACAAATGCTCAAGATAATTCCAACTTGGCTAGCTGTTATGAAGTACCTTCTCAGAACATTCTTACCAGAATTTCAAATAAGAACCTTAGAAAAACCCTATTGACTACTGAGTGTTATACTGAGAAGTGGTGGGCCTCTTCCCGCTGCACAGCTAGTTTAACCCCCAAATTATCACATGGAAATCTGTATTAATTAAATTGCTGCCTGGCCTATTAGCTCTAGCCTCTTATTGGCTAACTCTCACATCTTGATTTAACCCAGCCTGGTCTACAAGAGCTAGTTCCAGGACAGGCTCCAAAGCCACAGAGAAACCCTGTCTTGAAACCCCCCCCCCAAAAAAAAGGCTGTGTTAAACTCTCTCTCTCTCTGTTCTTTTTAAGCCTCTCAAGTTTTCAAGTGGATTTAGTTCATCATGTTGAGGAGAAGTGGGCCACTTCCCTCCACCCTGGCTAGCTTAACCCCCAAAATAACCACACGGATATCTGTATTAATTAATTTGCTGCCTAGCCCATTAGCTCTAGCCTCTTATTGGTTAACTCTCACATCTTGATTCAATCCATTTCTAATAATCTGTATATCAACACATGACTGTGGCTTACTAGGAGAGATTTCAGCATGTCTTACCAGGCGGCTGGTCCATGGCAGCTCTCTCAGCCTATCTTCTTCCCAGCATCCTGTTCTGTCTACTCCACCCACCTAATTTTCTGCCCTATCAAAAGGCCAAGGCAGTCTCTTTATTTAACCAATGAAAGTAACACATTGACAGAAGATCCTCCTACACCAACTCAGAAACTATTTGCAATTAAACCAAAAAAATATTCTTGAAACATAACCATTATTTTAGTTATTACACCATCCCATAGAAATAACATCACCCCCATGACATCTAGAACTAATTCTATTGCTCTGCTGCCCCGCTTGGGCCTGCTCCACCGTGCTCTGTTGCCCCACCTGGGCCTACGCTGGTGCTCCACTGCCCCGTCTGGGCCTGCACAGCCCCGGTGCTCTGTTGTGGACCCAGCAATACCACTCTTGGGAATATACGCAAGAGAGGCCTTATCATACAACAGAAGTATATGCTCTACTATGTTCATAGCAGCATTGTTTGTAATAGCCAGAACCTGGAAACAACCTAGATGCCCTTCAATTGAAGAATGGATGAAGAAAGTATGGAATATATACATATTAGAGTACTACTCAGCAGTAAAAAACAAGGACTTCTTGAAGTTTGCAGGCAAATGGATGGAAATAGAAAACACTATCTTGAGTGAGGTAAGACAGACCCAAAAAGAGGAACATGGGATGTACTCACTCATATTTGGTTTCTAGTCATAAATAAAGAACATTGAGCCTATAATTCGTGATCTTAGAGAAGCTAAATAAGAAGGAGAACCCAAAGAAAAACATATAGGCATCCTCCTGAATATTAACCTTCATCAGGCGATGAAAGGAGACAGAGACAGAGACCCACATTGGAGCACCGGACTGAAATCTCAAGGTCCAAATCAGGAGCAGAAGGAGAGAGAGCACGAGCAAGGAACTCAGGACCGCGAGGGGTGCACCCACACACTGAGACAATGGGGATGTTCTATCGGGAACTCACCAAGGCCAGCTGGCCTGGGTCTGAAAAAGCCTGGGTTAAAACCGGTCTCGCTGAACATAGCAGACAATGAGGACTACTGAGACCTCAAGAACAATGGCAATGGGTTTTTGATCCTACTGTACCTATTGGTTTCGTGGGAGCCAACCAGGCAGTTTGGATGCTCACCTTACTAGACCTGGATGGAGGTGGGTGGTCCTTGGACTTCCCACAGGGCAGGGAACCCTGATTGCTCTTTGGGCTGACGAGGGAGGAGGACTTGATTGGGGGAGGGGGAGGGAAAGGGGAGGCGGTGGTGGGGAAGAGACAGAAATCTTTAATTAATTAATAAAGAAATAAATAAATTTAAAAAAGAAGTAATTCTAGAAAATGGCATACCTTCTCCCAAAGAAGTTTGTCCTCAGGGTTAGGGACATCTATTAGGAGTTGATTAATAATAATAGTGAAATTACTTACAAACAATTATTTACAGACAATCTACATTGGTATATTTCTTATTTATTGATATGAATTCAAATTATGTTTGTCATATTGAATATGCTCCTATTCCTATTTACAATATTTCTGTACCTATGCAACATAATTTTGTCAGATTGTATGCATGCATGTTTATACCTATGCTTAAGATATTTTGTACATTGATGCCATTTTAGGATGTATTTATAATATTGTGCCATATTTATACCTCTCATCAAGATGCTTACATATTGTATACATTTTTCATGTCATTGTCCTTATTTGTTGTACATTTGTTTAAATATTGTTTAATTTTTATTATGAAGCCTTAGTCTTTAAGCTATATAGGTATTAAGAATTACAGGTCATTAATCATTCATGTTTCTAATACATATAGTTCTTTATATGTATTGAGATGGTATTCCACATGGATATGCAATCTTCAAACACTTCAAACCACTGTAGAATATGGCACTTAACTAACTTAGGATTCTATTGATGTGAGACAAGATTGCTCCTGGCAGCACTAATACATTCCTGAGAGAATGTTGGGCACAAAAGTCACTCTACCTGTAGCTTGTTTTCTTCTTGGCAAAACTGGCCTTTCTGAAAAGAACTGCCCCTGCCTCAACCACTAACAAAATGTATGGTATCTAGACAGGACAAACAGGATACAAGCAAAAATACTGCCAAATCTTGCAAAGAGGGGGTAAAACAGTTTTTCAAATCTTCCTCCCTCTGAAAATGGTCTTTCAGTTATTGTAGACCTTAGCCAAAGTTGGTTGCCCTAATGCTGCAAATGACACTTTGGGTGAATGCACAGGTAGCCAGTTGTTTCTGTCATTTCTTGAACCTTTTGGAAGTTGCATAATTGCACTTCCTATTTAATCTAGTAATATTATTTCCCTTCTCAGGTCCTTTAAGATACTGGACCACTTTGGGCACAGTCTCATGTACTATAAATGCAGACAAAAGCATGCATGGGCCTCTTGGCTACTGGATTTGGTTCCAGTTCCTAATGCACGTAGAGGACTGCAGATACAGATCCCTAATCTTTCTGTAAGATTATCCTTAAATGAATTATACTCCTTTCTGGGCTATTATGAAACTCTTTTGTACATCAAGACAGTCTTATAATTATCCTTTTGAATTCTTTGTGATATCTCCTAAATAATTATCATTGGAGCTTGCTACCACAAAATTAATAATGCAGTTTTTTTTAAAAAAAAATGATTCTATTCTATTGTTTTTTTCTGGTTTTTGCTTTGGAAATTTTACTTATAGGCTTAGGTTATTTAGGAAGATGTTTTAATAATCTATGCTACTTCTGGTAACTGTATTATATTAAGTTTGAGCTGTTCCTTCTGCATGAGACTGGTGAAATGTCTTCCTGCAGTGAAGCACTGAGTTTATATGCTAATTTCACATGCTTTCTCTCCCTCTGGCATTAATTCATGAGTAGAAGCAACAACAGATGAAGAATATCCCTGCTACAGAAATCAAAGAAACAATCTGCATTCATAATTTCTCTTCTAGGTCCGTAATTTTTAACTGCATTCCAAATTCATGTTCCTATACCCACCAATAGTGTCACTCTTATCTCTCACCAAAGAAGCTTCCTTTCACAGCAGGCAGAAATCACTATAGAACCCCACAAAATGTCAAAATGAGAAATGACTGTCCTCAACTAATACATCTACAGAACAGCTCTCACACCTAAGCCAGGGAGCTTGATGAAAAAAAAAGCCAGAAAAATTACAAGAGTAAGAGGACCAGGACTGGACATCTGTTGTGAGTATAGTGTTTTCTATACATGACAGAGAACCCTATCTTGGGAATACCAGTTTGTATGCCATGATAGTTCAATGAGAAAGTCTCTCATAAACACATGTGTTTGAATATTTGGTAGAACTGACTGAGAACAAATTAGGAGGTGTGTAACCAGTGTCAGGCTTTGAAGTCTCAAAAATTCCACACCATTCCAAATTAGCTCTCTTTGCCTTATGCTTGTGCATCAAGTTTTAACCTCTCGGCTACTGCTCCAACACCAAGCCTGCCTGCTTGCCTGCCATAATGGTTATAGACTTGAACTTTCTGAAGCTATAAGCTACTAATAAGCTCTTTCTTCCATAAGTTTGTTTATAATGCCATATGATAGCAATATAAAAGTAACTAAGACATATACCAATGTGACTGAAATAATTCTACAAGAATTCATCCCTAAAAGAAGAGCTAAACAGCTAAAGCTTGCTGAAAGATGGGCGATCAGTCTTCTCCAAGGATGAGACCCCATCATGCTAGGAATGAATTGTAGGTAAGAAAAGGGTAGGAAGAATAACACAATTTCAGTACTCATAAATGGAAGTTTCAAAAAATAAAAATAATTCAAAAATTTACTCATTTCCTTTTTTAACATTGGGAAAGAAAAAGACAGTGTTATGTATACTACAATATTAATTGAAAATGTAAGAATAGAAAAATAATGAGCATGAGAATATGACTTACTACCAGAGCCTTAGGTAGAAATATAAAAGGAAAGAACAAAGAATGCAATATGGTAATGGTTACAGCAGAAGAAAATAAATATTCGGCTAGCGGTGTAATCAAAAGAGGAAGGGATTTTAAAGATGAAATATGTCAACCTAAAATATCCACAGCATTCAGAAGACTGAGGCAGAATCTTCCACCTTAGGTTATTATGTGAATTTTTTAAAAGAAAACTACCTACAAAAGTAAAAAACACAAAACCCCAAGAGATTTGAAGGAGTGAGACACTTCACAACATTGGGACCAGTTATTTTATGTGGGAACAATAAAATAAAGCAAGGGGGAATGAGGAAGGTTACAGACTGTCTCTGATACCTGTTGTGTGGGCAGGAATATGGTCTATCTCTAATGAGAGCACAGGTGCTGCCTGTCCTTATGCGGTCCCTTATGTCTTTGTAGAGACACTGGGATGGGCACAAGTGCAGTCTGTCCCTACAGTATCTTGTTTAAGCCTTCCTGACTATTTGGCTTTGTGCCTTCTAGGACAAACAGAAACTTTTCGATAGTTTACTTTGTCTCTTGATCTTTGTAATGTGTGATCCACAGCCAGAGGGATGGGTGCATGGAAGAAGAAGTTGGTATTATAATTCCCACATGTTTTTCAATTTCTGCATAGTAGTAGAAAATTAATTTGTTCTCCAGAAAATGAGCACACAAGGTAATAAAGAAAGTAGAAGTCATTCCAACAGTGCCAGGAAATCATTTTACTGTATCACAAACACAAAGGGTTGTTATCAATCTTAATTAGAATTCACCACATGACTTAATCATGCTATATACAGAAAAGAACAAGGAAATTGGAGAAACATTAACGTGAAATATTATTTTAGTTACAGTGTTTTCTTATTTTAAGCATAGTTGCCCAATAGCTATTGGATGTTCACAGATAAAGTCAAAATTTTAACATGCACTCCAAGATTCTGATTCTGTTGACTTCAATGACTTCATTTCTCCCAATGTGCATTAACAAAAAGGACTGGTTTTCTTTCAGTTGTTAGCATAGTTTCTCCATAGTTCCTTCCATGTCTGTTTGACCTTTTGTTTTTTTCATATCCAAACACACTTTCTCAGAAAACCATTTATGTACAGTCCACTAGATAATATAAATCTTCATGGATGTATAGACTCCTGAAATATATATAGCATAAGTTTATAATAATACAAATAAATACACATCTGTCTTATTATTTATATGATTTCAGTTTTTCTCATCACATTCTATGTTCTCTTTAGGCATGAGCAATTCCTGTTAAGTTCTTGTTACAACATACTCCTTCATGCTTTGCAAAAGCAAGGAAGTAAGTGAAAAAACTATCTGCTACTGCCCTGCCAATGCATATCTTGCCACAATGATGGCAGAATGTCTAAAGGATAAGAGGATTGCAAGCATTACTGATGTGTGAAGTCATTCTGTATATGTGTTGCTCTTATTGGTTAATGAATAAAGCAGCTTTGGCCTGGGGAAGGCCAAATTATAGCCTGCTGGAAGACACACACACATTTATATATATATTTATTATATATATATATATATATATATATATATATAGAGAGAGAGAGAGAGAGAGAGAGAGAGAGAGAGAGAGAGAGAGAGAGAGAGTAGGCAGTATCAAAGAGATGCCAAGCAGCTGCTGAAGGAGGCAGATTCCATGTAGCTGTCCAAGAAGCAAGAGGTAACCATGAACATTGTGGTAAAATACAAAACAATAGATATGAGTTAATTTTAGATGTAAGAGCCAAATATAAATATGCCTGAGTCACCATCCAAGTATCCAGGAAGTGAGCAGTCTCCATCTATACATTCCCTATCAAGCAATCATCCTGTATGATATGGTTATTTTATTCTTTAAGTTCAGCTGCTAGCAAGGACACACTAATATCCTTATGGCTTAAGCAAATCATAGATACTTGTTCTCAAGTGAGAGATTAACAATCTGAATCAACAAACAAAGACTGAGCAAAGCTGCATAAGAGAAAAATAATGAAAACAAATTTGATTGGGTAAGGAAAGAAAAAAAAAACAGAAAAAAGGTATGATTCTAACCAAAACTATGTGCCAGGAAAACCAATAGTCTCAAATCACTCTGCTTTTCCTGGTAGCTTTCATGCAAATATCATTTGAATTGCAGAGACAGTAAATAAAGGTTTCTATTGCTGACCTGACTCAAGCAATGGCATGCTGTTTATTTGTATATATGGTTTGGGTTTGTCTCCAAAGAGTCATTGTGTTGGAGGTTTGGTGTTTGGTCTTCATTTTTCAATGTTAAACAACAGCGATGACATTTAGACACCAACGGCAAGTAAGTGGGGTGTTGAAATACTCTTTGCAATGCAGAATGTGGGGATCAGACCCTGCTGAATACCTACTGGAGGCTAGTTTTGAATCAACCTAACCACAATTATTTTTGGTTCCCTGGTTCACCATGTGATTTATTTTGCACACTTTTCCATCATAAGACTTTAGGGGCAGGGACCAAAGTTGACAACATACTATAAGCTAAATAAGTCTCTTTTTAAAAAACATTCAGTTTGATATATTTTATTTTAAACAATATAATATATATATAATTTATCCACATGGTCAAATTAAATTATGTATTTTACTAAGTACACATATCTATATGCATGTACATATATCTTTGTATTTATTTATGTTTATAGATTCACATATGTCTATCTATATAGATATACATATCATCATTTATGTTTGTATTTCCATATAGGCAACATATAAAAACATATGTGATGACATCCTCAATAGTCTGATTGTGTTATACATACAGATCTACCAGTGTGGGTAACTGCAGTGGTGGAATCTTCACAATCTATTCTTTCATTTAGTGACAGGTAAAGACCTAGAACTCTTGCACATATAATATATCAAATTGTTGGTTATTTTCATCAATATTAAAAATTGAAAGTAAATCAAATTTATTTTACTTTACAAGTAAGTCTTCATTGAGAAACTGACTATACATGTTACAATGAGCATAAATTATGCTATGGATCAGCGATCAGCACTATCTTCACTTTTGCTTTTCTTACCTTTCAAAACATGAATGATTCTAGACAAGTAGAAAAAAATTAGAAAACCCTAAGTTTAATTTTAATTTAAAGAAGCAGTTGACTAATTGTCTCCATTCTAAAGGTTTTCAAACTCTCATTTTCAAATTGACATCCAATTGTTTACATATAAAAAAATTAAAATATCCCCCTAATCAGTTGAAGATAAACAGAAGATTTATTAGGACTGGAAGATTAGTCTTTTTCTCACCTCAGGAATTTAGCTTTTGTTGGTGATGTCATAATTTATAATTGTGTACTTGGTCCAAGGCTTCTATGATAGCTGCAGCTGTTCCTTCTCTGAGCCCTCTCTGCTGTGGCAAATGACCTGCTGTTTTTCTTTGGGATGGCTCAGAAAGGCTCTTGCTAATATTTAAGAACTATCTCTCCAACTTGAGCCTTATCTCTCTAATGAATGTCTGCTCCCCAGCAGAGCTAAGACTCTAGGGAGAACCAAACCTCTTGATCCTTACTTTATGGACATCTACTTACTGGATCTCAGGGTCATAAGCTCTGTGATGTAGTCACTCTGGTGTTGTACTCTCTCCAGGAATCTAGGGTTCAAACAACCCCTGCAGCCAATAACTTCTATGGTGATAGATGGCCTCAAGCTGCTTTGCCTGCTCCAGACCTTGGGTATTATGGACTACTGTATGCCTGGACTTGCTACTTTGCTGATCTGAAGCCCCAGTGGCCCTTCTCCTCCCCACTGGCAGTCTACTTTTAATTGGGTGTTATTTCAACACCTTGTCTCACACCTTATCTTGGCCCCTTTATGTTTTTCTGGGCAAGAACCAAAGAGCATTACCCTCATCTAGTCCTTCCATAATTACTAACTCTATTCTTGCTACTTCATTCATTAGGAACTGTAGGTGTATGATACTGTAGCATTTCCCATCCAATCAAGACAGGCACTTACTTTTATCAGCAAGGAAATCTGATGCTGCCTAATGTCCTCAGAAAAAAATTTGACTAGTTTTTCCCCAAATCCATCTTTAGCTTTTATGAGAGTTGGATTTTAAGGAGATTTAAGAAAATCATTTATAATTAGGCCACAGAAAGAGTGACAGACAATACACTGAGGTTACTATAATAAGAGAGAAAAAAAAAAGTCAACATGAAAAAAATGAGCTCTTTCTTAGGAAGTGTTTTAGTGTATACTTTTCTGGGTTTCATCACTAACTGAATTGGCATTTTTAAGAGTTTAATCTTGACTTTGAAAAATAGTACATATATGTACATTATTACAATTTGATTTGAGTTTGTTGTTTTTATTTATTTTTAAATTTCTTTTGTTTTTTTGAAACAGGGTTTTTCTGTAGCTTTGGAGCCTGTCTTGGAACTAGCTCTTTAGCCCAGGCTGGCTTCAAATTCATAGAGATCTGCCTACTTCTGCCTCCTGAGTAATGGGATTAAAGTTGTGCACCACCACCACCCAACTCTATTTTTAATTTTATAATTACTTTTATTACTTACATCATTTTAATATGATAATATAATGATGAGTTTAAGTTTGTTTTAATACAGAATTACCAACCTATATGTTGCTTCCAAACCAAAAAACTAAGTACTTAGAGTACAGAAGACTTGTTGCTTGTCATGTAAAAACATCTTCCACCTTCTCACTATGAGGTGAGCTTTTAAGAGAGAGGAGCTAGTGGAGCCTATGGCAATGAGAAGCCTTGGGACCCTTAGAAGTCAGAAGCAAGGCATTCATCGTGAAACTATTGACAGCTGGCTAACAGCAATGTACAATATCAGAAGTTATCTGCATATAGGCATTCTGGAGCCTTAAGAGGATACATAGTACAAGCAGTGAAATGGCATTGAGAGACTAAATGTGTGTGTTAGTGTCAGACCAGTCCAATTCAGAGGCAAAGAAACAAGTATATCCATGAAATAAGGCTCACTCCTTCCTTATTAACAATCCTCAGTGTACTTACTGTCTAGTTACCTCAATTTATAAGCAAGTAAGACTGCGTGAAATTACACTTGTTCTGTGAGGGAAGGTATAGCAGATAGTAACCTAAAGTATTAGCTTAGCTTAATATTTTTTGCTTCTTTTACAAAAATATCTGAAGCTTCTCCTCTTTTCTGTTCCTCTCAAAGTGTTCAAACAGCTTTGTCATTAAAATAGTTCTCACATCTTCATTTTTGCTTTCTGATTTTGCACTTACTTAGAGTGTTGTCTGTGGCTATGGAATAGAAAATTCCAGAAATAAGAAATTCATTAATAGGTAGTGTGTCTTTCTGTGTACTATAACAAAATTCAATGCTATTGTATTGTTTCTTAACAGAAAATGAACTATCGCCATATCCAGCACGGCAACACATACATAGCCTACTAGGAACTGTGATACCTGTTGCTTATCAAAAGGACTATAATATTCTTGCAGTATGTGTGTGCGCAAATTTACCTTTAGGCTTCTTTGTGATTAAATACATTCAATTGTGAATGTGTGCCGAACATGAGTCTGCATCATCCCAGTATGAGCAGCTGTGAGTATGATGGCAAAGAACACCCAGCTGACTGCGGTGAAAGAGAGCTTACCTATTAAGAGAAGGCAGGGGAAAGTTATACCACAGGAAAAACGGCTGGTTGGATACATGTGATGGTATGTTGTTGGTTGGAGCAAGAATATCGAGAACATCGAGGGATGCTTCATAAGCTTTCCAGGGAGCAGCAGGGGCTAGGGGAAGAAAACTTATAAGATCGTATAAAAGAGAAAAGAAGTCCAGGCAAGGTTGTTTCAGTGATCAGATAAACAGGAACCTTAGAGAGGCATGAGGTTATCAGTTGCTGCATACAACATGAATATCTGCTCCAGGGGAAGTCTATCTGCTTGAGTCTGTTGGTGCCTGATCATGGTGGGAAAATCATCCAAACTCCTGCCGTTTTCAGAATGAAAAAAAAAAAAAAAAAAAACAAACCTGGTTTTAGATATGCTCTGATTCTTAGCTTCAGGCCATCCCCCACCCTCACTTACGTGCCACATTTTCATTATCCATTCAGCAATTGGTTCTCATCTCTGTTCTATTTCCCTCCTGTAGTAAGTAAAGCAGAAGTAAGCATGGATACATATATCCATACAATAGGATACAAAGTAAATATGTCCAGAAGTTGCTTAGCTGAGCCAGGTAACAGCTCTCCTTCTAGATCTCTGAGAAACATGGACACTGATTTACATGTTACTTAAACAGTTTCTGCTCCCAACAACAGGGAACAAAGGTTCTTCTTTTCCCACTCCCTAGTTTCTATCTGCTTTCATTTGATTCCCTGATGATAATCAATCTGAATGCAGTGAGACTGGATCTCAAAGTAGCTTTTATTTGTATTTCCCAGAGGGATGTTAATTTAACTTTAAAAAAAATGTCCTGCTTAGTCTTAATTGTTAACTAACATAGTCTGAAAAAAGAAGCCTCAATTGAAAAATTATAGAAAACACTATCCTGAGTGAGGTAAGCCAGACCCAAAAAGAGGAACATGGGATGTACTCACTCATATTTGGTTTCTAGCCATAAATAAAGGGCATTGAGCCTATAATTCGTGATCTTAGAGAAGCTAAATAAGAAGGAGAACCCCCCAAAAAAATATAGGCATCCTCCTGAATATTAACCTTCATCAGGCGATGAAAGGAGACAGAGACAAAGACCCACATTGAGCACCGGACTGAAATCTCAAGGTCCAAATCAGGAGCAGAAGGAGAGAGAGCACGAGCAAGGAACTCAGGACCGCAAGGGGGGCACCCACACACTGAGACAATGGGGATGTTCTTTTGGGAACTCACCAAGGCCAGCTGGCCTGGGTCTGAAAAAATCTGGGATAAAACCGGTCTTGCTGAACATAGCGAACAATGAGGACTACTGAGAACTCAAGAACAATGGCAATGGGTTTTTGATCCTACTGCACTTATTGACTTTGTGGGAGCCTAGGCAGTTTGGATGCTCACCTTACTAGACCTGGACGAAGGTGAGTGGTCCTTGGACTTCCCACAGGGCAGGGAACCCTGATTGCTCTTTGAGCTGACGAGGGAGGGGGACTTGATCAGGGGAGGGGAAGGGAAATGGGAGGCGGCGGTGGGGAAGAGACAGAAATCTTTAATAAATAAATAAATAAATAAGAAAGAAAAATTATAGAGATCAAAATTGGCGGTGGAAATTTTAAAAAGGAGCTGTCATGATTAATAATTTATAGAAGTCCCAGTTCATTTTGGACTCCACAGTATCTAGCAGGCGATCCTGACCAGTATATGGAAGCTTACTGAGCATGAGCCAGTAAGCAAGACAGAGCAATCCTCCAGGCAGCTCTCTTCCATGGCTACTGTATCCAATTTCCTGCCCTGATTTCCCTCAATAATGTGCCTAAATTTGTATGCTAAACAGACTCTTTACTGCTAGAGTTGCTTTGGTCAGAGTATTTTATAACAGCAAATAAAAGGAAAAGGTAGGCGATGATTATCAGCCTTTTTACTTCTTACTTAGAGGTCTCTGATCGGATATATAGCCTTTTTCTCCATTGAGCTGCTGACTTGATTGGTGTTACATTTTTATTTGTTTTGTTGATGTTCTTTGTGTATTTTTAGACAGCAATCCTCCATCAGGTATACAGCTGGCAGAGACTTTTTACACTTGTGTAAAGTCCCTATAGGCTTGATTGATAGATCTCTTTGCTTTATTGTAGCTTTTTGTTTTTATGAGGTCCTCTTTGTCAAATCTTGGCCTTATTTTCTGATCAACAAGTACCCAATTTAAACATTCGATACTTATTCCATTTTGTAGTACTCCATATTTTTATTCCTCTGCATTTCAGAGTTTCAGGTTCTACACTAATGTCATTGCTCCATTTGCAGTTGATCTTTGTGCAGGGTGGGAAATAAGGATTTATTTAATGCTCTAGATTTTGAAATGTAAACTTTGGCAGCTTAAATTTTTGTCTTACAACTATTCTGACTCTATCTAAAGAGTTCTGGAATGTTGTGATCTCATTTTCATTTAATTCTGGGAATTATTTTTAAATTTCTTCCCTAATTTCTTCAATGACCTATTGTGTATTTCAAAGTGTATTACTTACAAGTCTTTGCTCTTTTTCTATGTTCAATTTTGTTTCTATTTTTTAAAATTTATTTATTTATTAAAAATTTCCACCTCCTCCCTTCCTCTCCTTTCCCTCCTCTCCCCACTCCCCCTCCCTCTCCAGTCTTAAGAAGTCAGGGTGCACTACCCTGTGGGAAGTCCAAGCCACCCCCCTCCATCCAGGTCTAGGAAGGTGTGCATCCAAACAGACTAGGCTCCTAAAAAGCCAGTACATGCAGTAGAATCAAAACCCAGAGCCATTATCATTGGCTTCTCAGTCAGCCCTCATTGTCAACCACATTCAGAAAGTCCAGTCTGATCACATGCTCATTCAGCCCCAGTCCAGCTGGCCTTGGTGAGCTCCCATTAGATCATTCCCACCATCTCAGTGGGTGGGTGCACACCTCATGGTCCTGATTTCCTTGCTCATGTTCTCTCTCCATCTGCTCTTCATCTGGACCTTGGGAGCTCATTCCAGTGCTCCAGTGTGGGTCTTTGTCTCTATCTCCATCCATCGCCAGATGAAGGTTCTATGGTGATATGCAAGATATTCATCAGTGTAGGTATGTGATAAGGCCAGTTCAGGCACCCTCTCCTTTGCTGCCCAAGGGCTTAGCTGGGGACATCTCGTTGGACACCTGGGAATCCCTCTATAGCCAAGTCTCTTGCCAACCCTAAAATGGCTCCCTTAATTATGATATCTTCTTCCCTGCTCCCATATCCACCCTTCCTCCACCTCAACCATCCCATTCCCCCAATCTCTCCCCATCCTCCCCTTCTCCCTTCTCTCTCCCCATCTTCCCTACCCCCCCACCACTACCCCCGTGCTCCCAACTTTTTCCTGGAAATCTTGTCTACTTTCAATATCCAGGAGGATTCAATTTTATTTTTTATACTTTTATGCCATAGTGGTCTAATAATATTGAGTCAATTATTTAGGATTTTCATATATTTTACTTAGATTTCATTTTGGTATGCAATATGATCAGTTTTAGAGAGGGGAATATGTAGTCCTAAGAAAAATGTATATTCCTAATCTGTTGGATAGAATGATTTGTAGATAGTTGTTAGCCCAGCTGACTTTTGGCATAATTAATTTGAGGGATTTTCACTAAATTTTATTGGGGAAAAAACCTATTTATATATGTTGGACAGAGGATTAAAATAGCCCATTATTATTGTTCCAGAACCAATATGCCCTATTATGGCTTTTTTAACTTTTATCTGGGGCCTGAAGTTTAGGTGCATAAATATTTACAATAGTTATATCTATCCTCTTTATGAATTTCTCCCTGTGTTTATTTTCAGTGGTCATCTTTTTCTCCACTGGTTAGTTTTCATTCTACCTTATTAGATATGCAGAAAGCTATGACAGTTGTTTAATAACTTTCACTGGTTTAGTAGGTAGATTTTCTACTTTTTATTCTCAGTATATAAATGTCTTTTTAAGTTATGTTAGATTTCATGAAACATCAGCTAGAACGTTCTTGTGTTTTCATAGAATCAGTTACTCTGAAACTTATTTGGTAAACTAGGGACATTTGTATTTAAGGTTTTAGTTAGATTGGGTTATCATCAATTATTTTGTTGATTATCTTAGTTAGAAGGCTTATTGTTGGATGTTTTTCTTTCTCTCCGAATGCATAAGTAGACAGAAGTTTCTTTTTCACCCAATACAGCAGCCATTCAGTACCAAAGAAACACACTGAGGCCTATATTAATTATAAACTGTTTCTCCTTTTAGTTCTTATGCTTATTAATAAGTAGCTCTTAAAACTTAAATTAAGCCATATCCTGTCATGTTGAGCCTCGTGGCTTGGTACCTTCTCTCAATAAGGAATTCTCAACTTGCTTTCTCTGCATCTGGCTTGTGACTTAGTCTCTGCCTTTTCACTTCCCATAATTTTCCTAGTCTAGTTTTGCCACCTATACTTCCTTCCTGGCTACTGGCAAACCAGCATTTATTTAATCCAATATAAATGACAAATCTTTACAGTGTGTAAAAGCTTTATCCCGCAGCATAAGAAATTTGTTGGTTTTCTAATGGAATGTGACTGATTTCTTCACACTTCTCTGTCCATCTATTTCTTTCATGATATACATAAAACATATAATTTCTTATACATTTGTATATGAATATTTCAATATAATTTGTATATAGTATCCCTTTAAGAAGTTTCTGTAGTATTACCTTAGATGCCATTTATCTTGTGATTGTTTTTAAATGTTCTTATTCATCAATAAATTTTAATAGATAACTTTGCTGTATATAGCATTCTTTATTGAGAGTTCTTTACTTTTAAGACTGGAAATTTATCTTTCCATGTTTTTCTGCATATTAAGATTATTGCCAAAACCTGATATGATTCCATGTTTTTCGAATGGTAGTCAAAATACAGAGAACTAGTGAAAAACATCATTTTCACTTCCTAGCTGTGTGTGTGATGTGCAATCTTCTGTAACTGAGATTTCTTTGCAATAGTGTCCACTTGAAACTATAGCCCAAAATGAATCTTTTCTCTCTTATTTGTCTCAGAGTGTTATCCCAGCAGCAGAAAAGTAAATTGAGGCAGTAATATAATAGTTAATTTGTCAGGGGAAGATTTCAAATATATATAAGGAAAATTAATTAGGAAGCACTAGAGGATGTTAACAAGCAAATACAGTAACTCCGGGACTTGTATACAAAATATGATGTGATAGAACTGCTTTGCAGAATAGTTAAGGAAAACAATAATGCAGCAACATGAAAGAATTCTCGCCAAAGAAATAATTTGGGGTGAGGTGAGAAGAAGAAAGACAGAAAGAAAGAAAGGAAGAAAGAAAGAAAGAAAGAAAGAAAGAAAGAAAGAAAGA
Source organism: Alexandromys fortis (assembly GCF_014885135.2). NCBI lineage: Eukaryota > Metazoa > Chordata > Mammalia > Rodentia > Cricetidae > Alexandromys > Alexandromys fortis. The sequence continues at coordinate 963,512 of NW_026068036.1, forward strand.
AAGAAAGAAAGAAAGAAAGAAATTATAAAACAATTATATGACCATTTAAAAATAGACAAATGTTGGAGAGGGCCCATTTATTCATTCTGAGCTGCTCAGCTCCCCAAAAAATCACACAGAAACTGTATTAATTAAATCACTGCTTGGCCCATTAGCTATAGCTTCTTATTGGCTAACTCATATGTATTAATTTAACCCAATTCTATTAATCTGTGTATCATCATGTTGCAGTGGTTTACCAGATAGAGTTTCAGCATATCTGACTCTGGCAGCTCCATGGATTCTCCAACTCTGCTTTCCTCCTCCCATGCTATAGGCCAAGCCATTTTTTTTATTCATTAACCAATGAAAGCAACACTTAGAGAGAAGGACCTCCCACAACATTTCCCCTTTTCTGTTAAAACAAAAAGGAAGGCTTTAACTTTAACATAGTAAAATTATATATATATACCCAAATTTATTAAGCAACAATTACATTTATAATATTTATATATATTTTATCTTTTATCATAACTAAAGAAAACTGAAACTATAATTATAAATTCTCCAACTTCATCAAAGACTCCAGAAGGATATAATATTACCTAAGTAAACGGGGAGTGCATTATAAACAACTTTCAAAATTCTAGAATTGACAGGGACATCTTGATAACTGGACAGTCACCCAAAGTTCTTCTGTACCACTGGGACATCCATCTTCATACCACAGGCGCATAATATCCAGCAGACTTTTCCATGAAGCAGGAAATTTCAAAGACATTTCTGCCTATATTGGCAGTTCATCAGTCACTTTCTTCTGTTTCCTGAAGAATGTCTGGCAGACTCTTTCATGTAGCAGGAACCCCAATGGATCAGTCTCACCTTTAGGAAAGCTCATTAGTCATTTCTCTGTGGGTTCTGCATGTCCAGTTCATAAATCATAACATCAAATACCCCAGGTAAGAGCAGGTTGTTTTTTTTTTTCCAAATGACTTCAAACTCTATGAGGAGCCTCTTCAATGCCCATCACCCTTTGGAAGTTATTGGTGCTGCCAGGAGCAGATGTGTGTCCTTGTTATGAAAAGTCTTAAACTCTTAAAATATTTTAAATGCCATATTCTGAAACTCTTTAAAGGACCTGAAGAATACCTGTCTAAGTAAAATATACCTCTGTATATCTAAAAAACCTAACTAACATGACCACAAGCTTGACTATTATAGATGACACCTTATTAACCTATAGTGATTAATTATAAATTACATTTTAAAATGAGCTTCACAAATACAATACCTTAACCAAGAGAAGAAATATATACATAAATTGAGCTTAAATTTTTATCAATAAACCAAGATCCATACAAGCAAAAATCTCTATATTATATCCCTCTTTTAATGTAAACAAACATTTATAAACAATGTTTGGGCATTTTGGGTGTCATTTTCTCCAAACTGCTTCCTACTTTTTGTTGAGCAAAATATTTTTGGGGGGTGTTCACGATGACCCTACAGGGGTTTGGTCCATCAAACCACATTAGTCTGGAATTAATCCACAGGTTCTCATCTTCTGTGATACTAAAGAAGAACCTCTTTTCCAAAGCTACATATCCTAAGACTCAGATTTTGAAGACAAGAAACCTTTAAAGTATATATGTTGGTTTAGCTTAGCAGCCCATATAATGAAATGTCTCTACTTAGCTCCTTCACAGCCAAAAAATTAAAAAAAAAAAAACAGAATGATATACATAATCCAGACTCTGCGTATATTCCATCTTCATGTGGCTTATTTTTCTTACTCTTCTACTTTGCCTACAAGTTTAATATTTATTTTATTATCTTTACTCCTTTAATCTATGACTGTATGTATTTTTATATTACATTTACTGTCTCTTTACGCTTTATCTTCTCTCTCCAAAGCCTACCTACATTTTTAAACACATTATGTCTCATTTGGAGGTCTTTTATATCTGAATCTGTCCTTATTGCATAACTTTAATTCTTTTCTGACAAGGAGCACTTTTTTTATTTTTATTAAAAAGTTCCACCTCCTCACCTCCTCCCATTTCCTTCCTCCCTTCCCTCTCCAGTCCTAAGAGCAGTCAGGATGCCCTGCCCTGTGGGAAGTCTAAGGTCCTCCCCCCTCCATCCAGGTCTAGGAAGGTGAGCATCCAAACAGACTAGGCTCCTAAAAAGCCAGTACATGCAGTAGGATCAAAACCCAGGGATATTGTCCTTGGCTTCTCAGTCAGCCCTCATTGTCAGCCACATTCAGAAAGTCCAGTCTGATCACATTCTCGTTCAGTCCCTGTCCAGCTGGCCTTGGTGAGCTCCCATTAGATCAGCCTCACCATCTCAGTGGGTGGGCACACCCCTTGCAGTCCTGACTTCCTTTCACATATTCTCCCTCCTTCTGCTCCTCATTTAGACCTTGGAAGCTCAGTCCAGTGCTCCAATGTAGGTCTTTGTCTCTATCTCCATCCATCGCCAGATGAAGGTTCTATGGTGATATGCAAGATATTCATCAGTGTGGTTATAGGATAGGGCCATTTCAAGCTCCCTCTCCTCAGCTGTCCAAGGAACAAACTGGGGACATCTTGTTGGACACCTGGGAACACCTCTATAGTCAAGTCTCTTGCCAACCATAAAATGGCTCCCTTAATTGATGGAAATAGAAAACACTATCCTGAGCGAGGTAACCCAGACCCAAAAAGATGAACATGGGATGTATTCACTCATAATTGGTTTCTAGCCATAAATAAAGGTCACGGAGTGTATACCTGGTGAACCTAAAGAAGCTAAAGAAGAAGGTGAACCCAAGAAAAAACATATAGTTATCCTCTTGGCTAAGGGAAGTAGATAAAATTGCCGGGGAGAAAATTGGGATCTTGGGGGTGGGGTGGGTTGGGGATAAGGGGGGACGGGGAGAGAAAAGTGAGAAGGGGAGGATTGGGGGAACTTGGGGAAACAGGAAGATTGGGATAAAGGAAGGTTGGATAGGGGAGCAGGGAAGCACATATCTTAGTTAAGGGAGCCACCTTAGTGTTGGCAAGAGACTTGAACCTAGAGTGGCTCCCAGGAGCCCAAGGCGATGTCCCCAGTTAGTCCCTTGGGAAGCTGAGGATAGGGAACCTGAAATGACCCTATCCTATAGCAATACTGACGAATATCTTTCATATCACCATAGAACCTTCATCTGGTGATGGATGGAGATAGAGACAGAGACCCACACTGGAGCACTGGACTGAGCTCCCAAGGTCCCAATGAGGAGCAGATGGAGGGAGAACACGAGCAAGGATGTCAGGACCACGGGGGGTGCACCCACCCACTGAGACAGTGGGGCTGATCTATTGGGAGCTCACCAAGGCCAGCTGGACTGTGACTGAAAAAGCATGGGATAAAACTGGACTCTCTGATCATGGCGAACAATGAGGACTGATGAGAAGCCAAGGTCAATGGCAAGGGGTTTTGATCCTACTTCATGTTCTGGCTTGGTGGGAGCCTAGCCAGTTTGGATGTTCACCTTCCTAGACATGGACGGAGGGGGGAGGACCTTGGACTTTCCACAGGGCAGGGAACCCTGACTGCTCTTTGTATAGGAGAGGGAGGGGGAGAGGAGTGGGGGGAGGGGGAGAAGAGAGGAGGAGGGGGAGAAGAGTGGGGGGGAGGGAGAGGGAAATGGGAGGCTGGGAGGAGGCGGAAACTTTTTTTTTCTTATTCTCAATAAAATAAAAAAAAAATGAAAAAAAAGAAGCTAGAGCTAATGGGCCAAGTAGTAATTTACAAAAAAAAAGATATCTTCCTCCTTGCCCCCATATCTACCCTTCCTCCATCTCAACCATCTCATTCCCCCAATCTCTCCTCAATCCTCTCCTTCTCCCTTCTCTCTCCCCTTACCCCCACCCCACCCTGCCCCAAGCTCCCAATTTTTGCCTGGCCGTCTTGTCTAACTTCCAATTTCCAGGAGGATAACTATGTGTTTTTCTTTGGGTTCACTGTCTTACTTAGCTTCTCTAGGATCCCAAATTATAGACTCAATGCCCTTTATTTATGGCTTGAATCCACTTATGAGTGAGTACATACCATAATCATCTTTTTGGGTCTGGGTTACTACACTCAGGATAGTGTTTACTATTTCCATCCATTTGCATGCAAAATTCAAGATATCATTGTTTTTTTACCGATGAGTAGTACTCTATGGAATCGAATAGAAGACCTGGATATTAAGCCACAAACCTATGAACACCTGATTTTCAACAAAGGAGCTAAAAGTATACAATGGAAGAAAGAAAGCATCTTCAACAAATGGTGCTGGCATAAGTGGATGTCAGCCTGTAGAAGAATGAAAATAGATCCATATCTATCCTCATGCATAAAACTTAAGTCCAAATGGATTAAAGACCCAATTATTAATCTGAACATGCTGAACCTGATAGAAGTGAAAGTTGGAAGCAGTCTATAGCACATGGGCACAGGAAAACACTTCCTACATATAACCCCAGTAATACAGACAATAAGGGCAACATTGAATAAATGGGACCTTCTAAAACTGAGAAGCTTCTGTAAATCAAAGGACACTGTCATTAAGACAAAAATGCAACCTACTGATTGAGAGAAGATCTTCAACCCCACATCAGACAAAGGTCTGATCAACAAAATATATTAAGAACTCAAGAAACTAGACTTTAAAATGCTAATTAATCCAATTAAAAAATGGGGCACTGAACTGAACAGAGAATTCTCAATAAAAGAAGTTCAAATGGCCAAAAGACTCTTAAGGTCATGCTCAACCTACTTAGTGATCAGGGAAATGCAAATCAAAACAATTTTGAGATAGCATTTTACACCTGTCAGAATCGCTAAAATTAGAAACACCAATGATAGCCTTTGCTGGAGAGGATGTAGAGTAAGGGGGACATTATCCATTGCTGGTGGGAATGCAAACTTTTACAACTACTTTGGAAAGCAGTGTGGCAGTTTCTCAGGAAAATCAGGATCAACCTATCCCAGGATCCAGCAATACTACTCTTGGGAATACACCCAAGAGATGCCCTATCATACTACAAAAGCATTTGTTCAACTATATTCGTAGCAGCATTATTTGTAATAGCCAGAACCTGGAAACAACCTAGATGCCCCTCATTGGAAGAATGGAAAAAGAAATTGTGGAATATATACACATTAGAGTATTACTCTGTGGTAAAAACAATGACATCCAGGAGCACTTTTTTAAAATGCTAAGCATTACTTTAAAACTTAAGCTGTGGCATTGCTAGGGCAAATACGGTCCTGCCTGCTTGCTCCATCCAGTCATACATGGTGGCCAAAGTTTATTGAGTGACTGAGACTGCCAGGTGGGAGTCATCCTCACTACCTCAACTCTGATAATCAGTTGGCCTATGCTGCCACCAAGTAATTTGCAGGATACTTCCCACAAACACCATTTAAATACATAGCCTCCTGAAATAGCCAGAGTTCATGCTGGCAGTATAGCTCAGAAAGCTGCATTTCCAAAACTGTGTAGCATTTTTCTACTACTGCTGAATCAGTAAAACCTCTCTTAAAGAAGCCACAACATTAAGCCATGCTTAACTCCGTTTTTTTTTATTTCTGTTTGCTTTTTTTTTTTTTTCCTAGAATTCCTTCCCAAACTCTCTCCAGTTTTATTCCTTCTCAAACTCTTTCAGATTTAAGTGGATTTTAGTTGTCCATGTTGGTACCAATTTGTTTTATGGATTCCACTTATTCCCTTCCCAGCTTTCCAGACTCCCAAAATAATCACACAGAGACCATATTATTTGTAATACTGTTTAGCCAATAGCTTAAGCATATTTCTGACTAACTCTTACATGTTATTTTAACCTATCTTCACTAATCTGTGTATTACCACTAGATTGTGGCTTACATGGTAAAGTTCCATAATCTGTTTTCAGAGTCCAACTTCTCTCTCCCAGCATTCAGTTTAGTTTTTCCCACCTAACTCTACTCTACCCGATCACAGGCCAAGGCAGAATTCTTTATTAACTGATGGTATTCACAGCATAGAGAGGATAATTCCACATCAATAAATTAAGTATAAAATGTCATCAATAGACTCATAGTAATCAGACCTGGAAAGGTAATTTAATGAAATGACTTCAACTCTATTATTGATGACATCCCATAAATAAAGAAAAACAGTTGAAAACCTGACCACAGCATCCACATACTGAAGAATTCATCCTGACATCCCATAAGCTAGTAACAGAACCAAAAATAAAAGCAGAGCATAGATTTACTTTATAAAATTATATCACATAGATTTCCTGAGTCTAGATGAAGAGATGCTCACTCCAAGAAAAAGCATTTAGAGCTTCAAATTCAGTCTATGCACTTTTATACAAAGCTACTTTTAGATATTTGTTTTCTTTATCACTTCTGGATTTCATTATCTTGCAGATTTTAATTTTACTGTGTTGGCAATGCCTGTTGATAAAAACATTTTTTTTGTTAATGCAGTCTAATTTTTAAACATTTTCTGTCTCTATTGCTTTGAGTCGATGTTTAAGAAACAATGTAATAATCTAAAGGCATATTTATTCATAGATCTACTAAACAAATTCTATTTCATATATAGTGTCATGAACTTACAATCCATTTATTCATATAGTGATGACAGTAAGCATTTGTTTCTTTTTTTGGTGTAAATGGACTTTTCCTTGTATCCTAACATGACCAGTAGTATTCTGTGTTGACCAGGCTAGCCTTAAACTCTCATTATTCCTCTTGCCTCAGCATCCTAAGTACTAAGGTAACAGATGTATGCCACTAAAACAGACTTTTGGATGACACTCAGATGTGGGGACTTGATATTTAAGACTCAATCAAATCATCATAATAAAACCCTGTAAAAGAGTGCTTTCTATGAAAGGACAGAAGAAGCTCAACTTCCTGGCCTATTTTCTCTGTCCTGCCATTAAAATGTATGAATAGCGATTGTATCTAATAAGTTACCAAATATAGTTGCTGAATTCAATGTGATACTAACCTCTTTTACTGAGCGTTCAAGTAATAATAAATCATTTTGTATATCAAATTTTAAAAAAATCAAAAAGTGAATTCAAAAGTATAATACTTACCATATATTAACTTCATGTGAATTTCAAATATTGTTGTTCATAAAATCATGAATAACTCACAGCTAAGAGAAGATAATAGAAGAAGAGTAGAGAAGGAATAGAAGAGGAGAAGAGGAGAAGAAGGAAAAGAAGGGAGTAATAAAAGGTTAAGGAAGGGTAGAGAAATGAGAGGTTCAAAAACTAAAATAGGAGAAAGAGCAAGAGGTAAAAAGGAAAGGAGGAGAAGATCATGGATATGAGGAGAAAGGAGAGGACAGGGAAAAGGAGAAGAGGAGAGAGAGAGAGCATAGGAGAGGATTCTAGTCATCAACAGTAATGAAGAGACACTGCACATATTCTTGTCTATACTTTGGAACAGTTAGTGTCTTGATCTTGGCCTCTCATAAACTATACCATGTTTCTGATATTGAAGACACCCTGATTTTTTACATTTTGTAACAATAATGCAAGTAAGCTTATTTGCATGAATTGAGAAAACTGGAAAATTTAGAACCAGTAAATGAATAAATATAACATGGAAAAGAAGTGATCATAAAAAATGGACCAGTTAAAAATGGACATTTTCTAAATTAGTATTGCAAAGACAGTTACATAATGGATTACAAATATTAAAATTCCATCTTGAAATAACTAATGTATATGTAAAGACTGCAAATGATGAATCAAATGTCTTTATCAACTGCAATGCCCTAGGAATATTTGCAGCTAATTCAGCGAAGTAATAATTACAATCACATACATCTGAAATGAAAACATTTCATACAGGAAATGCAGGCATATCAGCACAAGATGACTAAAGACCATTTACTTGTGATGAAATTCATGGCCATGTGAAATGCACTTTGATTTTTTTAAAAGTCTGAAAAACTAATACATTGGGCATCTGAGACCTTACAGGTATTAATTTCACTTTATTTTCCATGGGTTAAAACTGAAAATTTAAGATTGGACTTTACAATTATTTTGAATGACAATACAGAATGGAATGTATAAATATTCATTAATAATTTGATATAGTACACCAAACTTTTAGATAATAAGGAGTATACTAGATACTTCCCCTCTAAGAGCTTACCATTGCCTGCGTATAAAGCAAATAAATCAAAAGTTCCACAAGTGTTAGAATTCTGGTACAGAACTGTTATTCTGTGCTTTGTATTACTCTGATTGAGATGTTCTTATTTCAAATTGAAACATATNAATTTCTTGGGAAAATGAAGAATGTTAGCTAAGTTATTTTCCCTTAACTATTTACTTCTCTTTAAGGAAACATTCTACCAAGTTCTTCTATAACTGTGTTTTTCTGATTCTTTGATATCCCTTCAATTGCCAGTCAATTCATCTGACATTCTGCCATAATAATATTGTGCTATTTTAGAGTTCCACCAGTAACATGAAACTCTTCCACTGAGTCTGTTCTACATATTAGAACTTCAGAAAGCTCAACATATTATGAGAGAATACTCAGAACATTTTTACTTTTTTAGATCTGGGGGTATTCTAAGAATTCCCTGCTTCTGTGCTTAAGCACATGAACAAAAATCAGAAGGGTTTCCATAGTTTTTATAGAACAAAATTTTAAAACACAGTCTGTAAGTTTTGCTCAGGACTAGATAAGAAAGGGAAATTTATTTTTTCTGTAAATGAGTTGTCATCACGATTCTTAAAAGGACAAACCTGTAATTGATGAAACTTAAATTGTTCTCACAGGAGAATTATTGTTAAACATCTAACACACAGGATGACATTTATTGGGATTTTGATTAACCGATTAACCAATCAAGTCATACCTTTGTCATCAATTTAGTCATTCTTAGCAAATATAATAAAGAGACATACTTAAGATATTAAATTTTGCGTGTTAATGCAATGCTTACCTCTGTATACAGAGCAAAGAATTTTTTAATAAAAGATGACTTCTCAACAGTGTTTGGACTTTTTTCACAGAACAGGGTCCTATATATATCAGCCAGCACTCTATAACTAAGCTACTTTGCTAGATATTAATAGAAAAAAAAAAGATAGGAGACAAACAGGGAGAAAGTTAATTGAATATTACTAAGCAGTCACTGAAATTCAGTGTGTTCATTCTGCTGCTATTTCACCTGATCAGCTGTAGCACATGAGAAATCTGCTGCACTGGCTGCAAAATTATTTCCTTATTTTATAATTTTTAAGTAATCTTATCAATACTGACAGAGCTATTGATCATGGTTCATATCCCCATCTTAGTGAAAGCTTTTAGATACAGTATTCATTCTGGCTAGTAACTAGAATTAAATGATAATGATAAATTTCTGTATTTGCATCATTCTTCTGTGTATTTTATTTTAATCACATCTGATTTCTTAATGTGATTATTTCGGTTAACTTACCATTTCCAATAAGCAATCATTTTTAACAATTCAAAGCATTAGAACTATTAACTACTTGAAAAGAAAAAATAGCATGTTTATTAATGCTTTAAGAATTTCATACATTGTATTTAATAATTTTCACTCTCCTATATTAGCTTCTCTCACACCTACTCCAACTTTTCCACCTATCCAATGTCTATTGACAGAGCTTTCTGACCCACCGGGTTCCATCGCCATTCAGTTCCAAAAAAGCACACAGAGGCATAAATTAATTATAAACTGGATGGCCTATTAGCTCAGGCTTTTTATTAATTCTTCTATCTTACGTTAACCCATAATTCTTGTCTTTGTTAGCCACATGGCTTGGTACCTTTTATCAGTGAGACATGGTAGCTCAAGTTCTCTGCCTGATTGATGACTGCAGACTGAATTATCCTGTTCTAGTCATCCTGCCTGTACTTCCTTCCTGCCTGGCTACTGGCCAATCGGCATTTTATTAAACCAATACAAATGACAAATCTTTACAGGAACTGATGCAGAAGTCATGGAAGAATGCTGATTGTTGACTTGCTCCTCATGGTTTGCTCAGTTTGACTTCTCATATTATGCAAGACCACAATCCCAGGGATGGCACCACTCAGGGTAAACTGGACTCTTCCATAATAGTTATCAATCAAGAAAATGAGCTTGCTTAAGTGAAATATGATGTGGGCATTTTCTCAGTTAATAACCTTCTCCCAAGAGAAAAGTAAGAAGGGGAGGATTGGGGGAACTTGAGGAAACAGGAAGATTGGGATAAAGGAAGGTTGGATAGGGGAGCAGGGAAGCACATATCTTAGTTAAAAGAGCCACCTTAGTGTTGGCAAGAGACTGGAACCTAGAGTGGCTCCCAGGAGCCCAAGGCGATGTCCCCAGTTAGTCCCTTGGGAAGCTGAGGATAGGGAACCTGAACTGACCCTATCCTATAGCATTACTGACGAATATCTTTCATATCACCATAGAACCTTCATCTGGTGATGGATGGAGATAGAGACAGAGACCCACACTGGAGCACTGGACTGAGCTCCCAAGGTCCCAATGAGAA
>NW_026068036.1:974427-976840 GCF_014885135.2 Alexandromys fortis
AAAAAAAAAAAAAAAAAACCTAAAACAAAACAAAACAAAAAAAAAAAAAAAAATAACCTTCTCCCAAATGACTCTAGCTTGTGACAAGTTCACATAAAACTAGCCAGCACAACTGACCCCTTGTAAACTTTACACACAAACATATCACTCGTAAATCATAATTATCCCTTTCTTGTTCATCCCCAAGAACTCAATTTAATACTGATGCTAAAATATAAAACATCTCAAAAAGTTTTAAAATTGAAAGGTTCTTTAAAGTTATATTTTTTTCAAGACATCCAAAGTAACTTTGAAAGTTTAAACCTCTCTAAACATAGTCTCTCTAAAACTGTAGTCTTCTTAAAAGTTCAAATTCTCACTAAAATTACAATGTTTATTTAAAATATACATGCTCCTAAGACTGAAGTTTCCAGTAAAATCAAAAATATGTTAAATGCTGTCTTATTTCAAGAGAAAATAACAAGAGCATAATCAAAATACACTCAAAGCAAAAACAAATTTCAGTGTTATAAAAATTTAGGGCCCCTTTTTGGTCCTCTATGTTCCAAGGGGCTCCTTTTCTTCAGCACTGCTGTTTGTAAAACACAACGTCATCTCTTGAGGGCTCAGAGTCTCTCCATTGCACTGTTCTCATCCTTGAGGATCATCCATGGTACTGATACCTCCAACATGCTGGGATCTCTGCAACTCCCCTGTGCCTTCACCAAAAATGTTTCCTCGGATCTCCCTAGAGATTCTGACTACTATATTTTGCCAAATACTTAAACTTCTATCCCGGACTCCCTCAACCTTTGTCTTCTATGGCAGCTGAGGCTTCCCCATCATCAATGCCTCCACAGGCTTCTGCTTGGGTGCTCAGCTCTGCCATCATGCTATCCATGACCCTGACATGCTTTCAAAATTAATTCCAGAGTAATTCATATATGAAGTTTGGCTTTCAACATGAAATGAAGCCTCAAGGCACTTTGAAGCACAACTTTTGTGTGACGACTTTGTGGAAATACTCCCAATTTGACCTCAATGGTTCTGGTCTCCTTTAACCGCTAGATTTCTCAGTTCCAAATGACCAGCAAAGCACAGGATTTCCTGTTAATTACAGCCCATTATTTTTCCTGAGCAGATTAGACACCATATATCACATACAACATTCAAGAAAGCAGCCCTGGTGAAATCTTTGCTCCCCCTTGAAACCTGCCAAGACAGACTTCAATAATCTAGATTACTGTCAGCAATATATCCACAGTTCCAACAGACCAGCACACTCTGCTCTTAGCACTCCAAAAGCATCACCAAGCCAAATTTCTAAAGTCCTTCCACAATTCTCACCAAAACATGGTGAGTTCTTTTCACAGCAATAACCACATAATACCAATTTCTGTCTTAATTGGAGTTTCAATTGCTTTGATAAACACCATGATCAAAAAAGAAAACTATTTATTGTGGAAGGACTTTATAACTTTGGCTTGGAGATGAACATTTAAATAGACATATATCTTACTCTTACATAGTGGAAATTCATATTTAAATATGACATGAAAGTGAGTAAGCCAAATAAATTTGCAATTTACCTCCAGACCTTTACCAGTAATTACATTCCTTTTTGCTTGATCATCCAAGTTCTGACTGGATGGAAGAAAGCTCAGAATAATTTTAATTTGCATTTCTTTTGATAATATAGATTTTGCAGACTTTTAAAAATATTTATAAACCACATAATTGCTTCTTTGAGGGGCTTTCTCTTTATTACCCTGTGCATTGACTACTGAAGATGGAAGTGTGGAAAGTAGAGAAGAGAGAAGGGAAGAAATGTTGTACAGGGGTAAACATACTGTGTATGCAAGTGGAATAGTGGAGCATAATGCTTATATACCAGCTTCAAAACAAGAAAAGGAAAACAGAGCTTTCATCTGAGGCTTGGTTTTCTATTATATTTTACATCTACAGTAACCATCTACTTTATTTGTTTATAATCATGAATGTTTGTGATGAAAAATCTGTCAGCATGAATCCATATGCTCCTTCTTAATTTAATCTTGACCCAAAACATGTTTTTCTAGGAACAAATGTGTCTCATTATCATGAAACGTCTTAAATTAATAATGTAAACATTTTAAATGCCATATTCTGAAGGTCTTCAAAAGATTTGAAGAGTACCTATCTAACTGAAATATATCTCTATATAGCTAAAAAACTAACTAACATGACTACAAGCTTGACTATTATTTTTTTGATCTTTTTTTATTTATTTTTTTATTGAGAATAAGAAAAAAAGTTTCCGTCTCCTCCCACCCTCCCATTTCCCTCCCCCTCCCCCCACTCTTCTCCCCTTCCCTCTCTAATCCAAAGAGCAGTCATGGTTCCCTGCCCTGTGGAAAGTCCAAGGTTCTCCCCGCTCCGTCCATGTCTAGGAAGG
>NW_026068036.1:977131-992418 GCF_014885135.2 Alexandromys fortis
TCAGTCCAGTGCTCCAGTGTGGGTCTCTGTCTCTATCTCCATCCATCACCAGATGAAGGTTCTATGGTGATATGAAAGATATTCGTCAGTATTGCTATGGGATAGGGTTATTTCAGGTTCCCTATCCTCCGCTTCCCAAGGGACTAACTGGGGACATCGCCTTGGGCTCCTGGGAGCCACTCTAGGTTCCAGTCTCTTGCCAACCCTAAGGTGGCTCCCTTAACTAAGATATGTGCTTCCCTGCCCCCCTATCCAACCTTCCTTTATCCCAATCTTCCTGTTTCCCCAAGTTCCCCCAATCCTCCCCTTCTCACTTTTCTCTCCCCGTCAAGAGGAAGATGGGCATCGAAGAGGCTGCTTATGGAGTTTGATAGCCATTTGGCCAAGAAACTGCTCTTGCCTGCACTGCTTGATGAACTGGACATGCAGGACGCACAGAGAAATGACTGCTGAACTTGCCTAAAAGTGAGATGATCTTTTGGGGTTCCTGCTCATGAAAGAGTCTGTTAGATATTCTGCAGGATACAGAAGAAAGTGACTGACAAAATGCCAATATAGGTGGACCTGTCTTTGAAATTTCCTGCTTCATGTGAAAGTTTCCTGGATAGCATGGGCTTATAGGCTGAAGATGGATACTTCAATGGTACAAAGAACTTTGGGTGACTGTCCAGGCAGCAAGTTGTCTCTGTCAATTCTAGAGTTTTGAAAGTTGCTTACAGTGCACTTCCTGTTTACCTAGATAATATTATATCCTTCTGAAGTCTTTGATAGAGTTGAAGAATTGATAATTATAGTTTTCCTTAGTTATGATAAAAGATAAAATAAATATAAATATTGTTAACTGTAAAAAATGTTTTTCTAATATCAAGGCAATTAATTGATGGAAAATAAAAAAGATCAAAATTAATTACAGAAAATTTTTATCAAATGGAAAATAAATAAGTATGATGACTTAAAGGAGATTACATCATAAAATCCCTTTTGCCATTAGCTCAATTAATACTCCCAACTACCAAATGTTAAAGACCTGCAAATGGTTAGATATTTACTCTGATAGACTCTTTCTAATTGCATTACATTTTTCTCATCCCTTTTTTCAACGTAACAAATTTTAACTGTGGAGTCCTGATATATTATTTCTATTTAATATGATTAATAAAGTCAGTCTAGAATATTTTCTGTTTGTACTCTGCCTTTATCTAGAGGTTATAAAACGACTGCATGGATAAATTAACACAGAAAATTAAATATAAGTTTGGCAATGAAAAGGCAGTTTTCTGAAAGCATGTTGTCACCAAATAGATACATTCAACCCTAAGAATTAGATTAACTTTCAAGGATAAAAATAACCTTTAGCAAATCACTGTTCCCTATACTTTAGTGAACAGAATCTACGTAACTGAAGAGCGGTCTCTGGGCAGTTTTCTAACTGAAAATGTTATTGCTTAGATGGCCATGAACTGAAGGCTACACAGCCAAGAGATCTAGTCAATAACATGATTTTTAATGATACTCTTCCATACTTAAGGTGCCTTGGCAAATCATCATCAGAAAGGCTTCATCCAGCAACTGGTAGGAGCAGATGCAGAGACTCATAGTCAAACATTAGGTGGAAAAATGGTGGAGAATAAATTTTAGGATTCAGAAGTGTCAGGACACTATGAGAACATGGTACACAAAAACAACTGAGTAAGGTTTATATAAGTTCAAAGAGACTTAAGAGACAATCATGGAACTTACATGTGTTTGAACTAGGTTCTCTGCATACTTGCTGTGGCTGTTAGCTTGGTGGGTTTTTTTTTTTTTTTTTCTTTCTGGGACACCTAACAGTGGGAATGGGAGTATCTATGACACTTTTGCCAGCTTTTAGCATCTTTTGCTCCTACTGGGTTGCCCTGTATAACCTTGATATGAGGGTTTGTGACTTATCTTACTGTACCTTATTACACCTTATTCTGCTTACATACCTGGGGGACCTCCTTTTTTATGAAAGATAATTAAAGTGGAGTAGATCTGGATGAGATAAAGGGAGCGGGAGGGTTAGAAGTAGGGAAAGCTGGAGTCAGTTTGTACTATATGAAAGTAGAATAAAATTTAAAAGGTTAAAAATAAGTTAATTACTCCCCAATATGCTATAATGCTTTGAATTTGTGTACAACACACTTGAAAAATTTAAGGTACTTCAAAAACATTATTTAACCTGGTTTCATTACTTTATATATTATACCCCATTCTGGTATGCTCAAGCTTATGCGGCAAGCTCTTTACCAATTTAGCCATCTCCACCGCTCTCTTGGTTCTATATGTATTGATACTTTATGGCATGGTGGGCGAAGCTTATAGGCTTCTTACTGTGATATAGCTATGCACTATGAAACTGGTTTTAAAATGTAAAATTTAATACTATTTACTACATTTTACAGTGCTGTATTATATCTACTGTGTTTGGGCAGAAGAAAATAGCTGTACCATTGCTTGAATGCTCATATCTGAGAGTAATGCATTTAGTAATGGCTCAGGGTATTAGAAGCTGTGAAGTCTTACAATATTTCATATTTTAAATCTCACCACTCTCATAAAAACTCAGATACAATACTGATATTTGAAACTAAAACTAAACAATGATTCAAACTCATGCTTTATTGAATAACTTCTTGAAAAAAATCAGCTTTCTTATAAATAACTCAAGCTAATTATTAATTTTATAACAACTGTAACTTCTACAATATGAATGCAAAGTTAAAGTCAGGAACATAGTACACTAATACAAAATAAAATCTATGCCACAGGCTTGACACATAATGCCAATATAGCATTCAACATAAAATGCACCTAATTGGCCTAATTAAAAGGTAATTAAAAATCAATAGGTAGGTAGGATAGGGATAGGCAGTGCTGGCAGGCAGAGAGAAAATATAGTAAGAGAAATTCAGACTCAGAAGAGGAACAAGAGAAGAAAAGAAGAGGGAGATGCTGGGACCAGCCATTAAGCCACCCAGCTAGCCATAAAGTAAGAGGGAAGGAAAGACATATAGAATAAAGAAAAGTCAAAAAGTCCAGAGCCTACATGTAGTAAAATAGAAATAGGATAATGTAAGTTAGAAATTTGTAGCTAACAATGAGTCTCAGTGTCTTTATTTAGGAGCTGGGTAGTGCTGCCACCCAACCAAAGGTGAGAAAGCCAACTAGTGGATCATAATTATGGTGATGCACTATTATGTACAGGTGGGGGATTTTGAAATATAATAAATCTTATAATGAATCATTTGAAATAGAATAAACAGGAGGCTCATACTCTAATGTGTATATATTCCACACTTTCTTCATCCATTCTTCCATTGAAGGGCATCTAGGTTGTTTCCAGGTTATGGCTATTACAAATAATGCTGCTATGAACATAGTTGAACAAATGCTTTATTGGTTTCTAGCCATAAATAAAGGTCACGGAGTGTATACCTGGTGAACCTAAAGAAGCTAAAGAAGAAGGTGAACCCAAGAAAAAACATATAGTTATCCTCTTGGCTAAGGGAAGTAGATAAAATTGCCGGGGACAAAATTGGGATCTTGGGGGTGGGGTGGGTTGGGGATAAGGGGGGACAGGGAGAGAAAAGTAAGAAGGGGAGGATTGGGGGAACTTGGGGAAACAGGAAGATTGGGATAAAGGAAGGTTGGATAGGGGAGCAGGGAAGCACATATCTTAGTTAAAAGAGCCACCTTAGTGTTGGCAAGAGACTTGAACCTAGAGTGGCTCCCAGGAGCCCAAGGCGATGTCCCCAGTTAGTCCCTTGGGAAGCTGAGGATAGGGAACCTGAACTGACCCTATCCTATAGCAATACTGACGAATATCTTTCATATCACCATAGAACCTTCATCTGGTGATGGATGGAGATAGAGACAGAGACCCACACTGGAGCACTGGACTGAGCTCCCAAGGTCCCAATGAGAAGCAGATGGAGGGAGAACACGAGCAAGGATGTCAGGACCACGGGGGGTGCACCCACCCACTGAGACAGTGGGGCTGATCTATTGGGAGCTCACCAAAGCCAGCTGGACTGTGACTGAAACAGCATGGGATAAAACCGGACTCTCTGATCATGGCGAACAATGAGGACTGATGAGAAGCCAAGGTCAATGGCAAGGGGTTTTGATCCTACTTCATGTTCTGGCTTGATGGGAGCCTAGCCAGTTTGGATGTTCACCTTCCTAGACATGGACGGAGGGGGGAGGACCTTGGACTTTCCACAGGGCAGGGAACCATGACTGCTCTTTGGATAGGAGAGGGAGGGGGAGAGGAGTGGGGGGAGGGGGAGAAGAGAGGGGGAGGAGGAGAAGAGTGGGGGGGGGGGAGGGAAATGGGAGGCTGGGAGGAGGCGGAAACTTTTTTTTTCTTATTCTCAATAAAAAAAATAAAATAAAGATAAATATAGTCTGTCAGTAACTTAATTAGCTGAAATTGTACCTAGAGCCTATAGTCTTTAACTGCTACTTCTATTTTTAGCAATGTCCTTGTTAAATTCTTAAAAAGAAAGCCTGGTTCTAGGGGAGTATATTTGTAGTACAAAGCTTGTCTATGATGTACCAAGCCCTAGATCCTTTTATTAATCTCAATGTTTTGGTGAATATTTGATATTTTATTGTTAATGTAATTTTATCTATATATTAGATTTATGCAGAGATATGTGTGGTTTGTGCACAAATAAGCAGTGTCTTCAGAGGTGAAAACAGGGCAAGATTCTGCAGGAGCTTGGGTTACTAGAAGTGACAAACATGATGTGGATGCTGGGAACTGATTTTCCATTTTGGAAGAGCGGCACTGATTGATCTCCCCAGCCCCTACACTTCTATTTAGCTCAATAAACGATAATAATTATTGGCCAAATCTATTGACATTTTCTCTGTTTATATCACTTTTATCTTTCTTTCAGAAAATGATTTTATTTTAATTCCTATGCATTATTTAGTTGTTCAGTTTAGACATTTAAGTTTTTTTCTTGAGGTTTTTCTCATTGAGTATAGAAATATTTCTGCATTTTTAAATGAGTAAATCTTGTGTGTTTTATTGAAATGCTATAATATAACTCAAATTCCCTTTGTCACAAATCTTGTGTCATGTTGGCTACAAGTATACCTGTTTTAATAATATAATTTGTTATGCTTCACAAATGAATTTGACCTTATGAAAATGTATAGTTTGGTCATATCCTCAAAATACAGTATACAGTGTGGTGGTTTGAGTAAATATTGCCTCCATAGGATTATATATTTGACTCTTTCTTGCTCATTAATGGATTTAGGAGATGTGGTTTTGTTGGAGAACATGTGTTATTAAGGGTAGACTTTGTGGCTTCAAATGTTCATTCCAGACATAATCCTACTCTCTGTATACAGTTTATGGATCAGATGTGAACTCTTAACTTCTGTTCCAGTGCCATGTCTGCCCTTCATGGTAATGATGGACTAATCCTCTGAAACTGCAAGCAAGCACCCAAATGCTTTCTGTTATAAGTTGCCTTAGTCAAGGTGTCTTTTCACAGCAAGAGAAGAGAAATGTATTGTGGAATATGCAAGGTATGTTAAATTTGTTTATGCTGTGTTTATTTAATTATATAAAATTGTGTTGAAGTTTCACCTTTCCTTCCTAAGGCACCTGATTGGTCAAATAAAAAGCTGTATGGCCAGTTAACTAGTCAGTAGAGGGGTAGATAGAGATGGCAGGTGGAAAGAATATGGAGGAGAGAAGTGAAGAGAGAGAGAGGATAGATGAGAATAAGGGAGAAAGAGAAAAAAATGTCCTAGGCTAGTCAAATAGGCAGCTGCAAGACAGACAGACATAGAGGAAGCAGTGAAAGTAAGGCATAAAGTATGAAGGAAAAGTAAAAAGTCCTGATGCAAAATGCAGATGAAGAGAAACCAGTTAATATAAGTTATAAGAGCCAGTGGGACAAACATAAGCTAAGGTCAAGCATTCATAACCAATAACAATTCTCCATGTCATGATTTCTGAGCTGCTTTGTGACTCAAAAAAAGCCTCTTGCAAGAACCATGGTGTTGCTGTAACAGGCCTGTCTATACTGTTGTATTGAGTGATATGGAAGATATTGGGACTTTGGATGAGAAAAGCAGCTGAATGTTGTAAGGGGATATAATGCATCATCCTAGTAGGGATCTGGAAGACAGCAGTGCTGAGAGAAATGTGGGCTGTGGAGGTCCAATTCAAGAGGTTTCAGCGGGGAAGAATATTGGAGACCATTTGTGTGTGTGTGTGTGTGTGTGTGTGAGAGAGAGAGAGAGAGAGAGAGAGAGAGAGAGAGAGAGAGAGAGAGAGAGAGAGACAGAGAGAGAGAGAGAGAGAGAGAGAGAGACAGAGACAGAGAGGGAGATGCTGGCAAGAATGTGGCTTCTTTCTGCCCTTGTCCAAAAAAGATCTGCTGGAGGGCATACAGAAGAGTTTTGGACTAAAATATTGGCATAAGAAATTTCAAGATAGCCTATTTTTGACTGGGTCACATGGTTATAAGTGATAACTTTTATGCAGATCTACAATGGAAAAGAGAAAGCACGGCAACACACACACACACACACACACACACACACACACACACTTCACAGTTCAAAGAGAAAAAGAGCACCAGAGAATGTAATGTTGGAGTTCAACTTGATGAGAAGTTTAAAGAAAGGCATGATGCTAAACAAAATAAAGGGAGTGGTACCATAGGGGCAAGACCCATGCAGGTAACATTGGAACTTGTAAAAGAGAAAGCTTATGCATCAGTAGAAATCATCAACCAAGGGAAGTTTATGCAAATCTAATTCAAGAAAGGGACCTGGATCCAAATCAAAAAGGCAGCAGTACTTGGCAACTCTGGCCATTTGTGGTTCTGAGTTTATCAAGAAAGATACAAGTGTAAGGTTTGTGGATCAGTTTCTGCCTGGAGATCCAGAGAGGCCATTGCTTGAAGCTGTGACAGTGAAGCCTGAATTGCATTGGAGACACCAAGTTGTTGAAAATGCCAAAAAGCTGGGATACCTACCAAAGATTACTACAGACAAGTTATGGAACCAGCCCAAGAGAGAGCAATGTGTTGCAACTGGGAAATCAGGAAGGAAAGGGCCATCTAAGTAAGGATGTTGGAATTTGCCCAGTCGGGTTTCAGTCTTGCTTTGCTTTAGATTTTCCTCATTGTTCCCCTTCCTCCCTTTTGGAATGACAATGCATATTCTGTGTCAGAATGGGTTGGAAGCACGTAAATAGCGTTTTGATATTACAGAAGTGTATAATTAAGAGATTCCCTGGAGTATTAGAAGAGACTTTAAACTTTTAAATAGTCTTCAGACTGTGAGAGACTATGGAGATTGATGAAATTGGACTGAATGTATTTTGCATGTATGATATGGCTATAAAGCTTGGGGGTTAAGAAGTAGAATGTGGTGGTTTGCATGAGGATAGCCCCCATAGAATCATATATACTTGAATGTCTGCTTCACAGTTGGTGACTGTTTTAAAGGACCAGGTGTGGCCTACTTGGGTGAATTGTGTCACTGAGGGTGGATTTTGAGGTTTCAAAGTATTGACCAGGTTAAGTGTCACCCTGTTCCTGCCTGTAACTTACTGATCAGTTATGAGCTCTCTGCTACTGTCTCAATTCCATGCCTGCTTGTTTGTAGTCCTGATCCCTGACACAATGTTCAAGGACTAGCCCCCTGAAACTACAAAGCAAACCCCTGATTATATGGTTTCTGTTATAATTTGTTTTGGTCAGGGTGTCTCTTCACAGCAATAGAACATCCACTAGGACAAACAGATTTCACGAACAAATGAAAAAAAAAAAGAAAGTAATACCTGGATTACTAGTTTGTATGTATTTTATTATCAATACATGAGGAAAAGATAGTATCGATTATCTTAAAAGATGACAAACTTAAATAAAAATTTATGTTTTAGAGAAAATGTACTTAGCTGAAAGCCATATCTTTTTAGAAGTTTGTTATAATCATTGTTTTGTCAAACATTTTTACCATTTCCTAATATACGCACTGTTATTCCTTCTATGATATTTATGAAGTTCAATAAGCTTATGTATTTGGTATCTTTGGGGACTAACATAATTTTTATCGCATATTAATGATATAAATTCCTGTGATATTTTCATACATTCAGGCATCGTGCTGATAATCATGTACACTCATACTTCCATTCCTGCTTCCTCTACTGCCTTCTTCTTCAAGAATTGTTCTCACTAACTAAACATCATTCTAGGTTTCTTTACCCATCCTGTCTTGAGCCTAATGTATTCTTTCTCATTATTAACTGTATATTCTGATAGTAATGTTAGGATAATCTCAATTAACAATTATAGGTCAAAACAAAAGGCAGAATGATTAGAGTCCTAATGATTCTGCAAAGTGGCTACAGAAACTGGAAGGAAAACAGCTTCAAAAACCATAAGAAAAACCCAGACTCACAGGACAAGTTTAACCCATGCCTTAGAAACATTAAAACATATCAACTTCTAAATACAAAGAAACATATCAGCATACAAAATATTAGCAGTAGTTTAAATTTTTAGTAATAATTCGCCGAATCTAGTAATCTGCTTTTTATTACTCATATATAGAAAAGACAATAAATTCTAGCTTTTCTGATAATGTGTTATAGCAATTTTAAGATGTAATACAATTCCAAAATAATTAATTTAATTCATTTAGTTGAGAGGTGTTCAGTCTTGAAACCATGATCCCAGTGTTCTTAGATGCCCTATGAAGAATCAAATACCAAGAACAATTTGGGAGACCCCAGAAGTTGAGAGCAGTACCTGACTGGATGCAAGCAGGGAAATTGAGACCCTAAACATTTTATTACAAATATATATACTTTGCCAGTGACATGAATAATTAAATTTAAATTCATCTCTTGTCAAACTCAAATATAAACACAGACTTACTGAGGCCAACAATACAGGCTTAAAAAAATTCTTAAACAGAGAAATGAGC
The DNA here is from genome assembly GCF_014885135.2 of Alexandromys fortis. Classification (NCBI taxonomy): domain Eukaryota; kingdom Metazoa; phylum Chordata; class Mammalia; order Rodentia; family Cricetidae; genus Alexandromys; species Alexandromys fortis. Next base: position 986,123 of record NW_026068036.1, read on the forward strand.
TAAGTGTTCTTGGGCTCTTTATCTGAAGAAACTCTTAAAAAAATATGACTTAAGTGTTTGTGATTTGCCATGCAGCAGTAGATGGTGAACGTATCAAAGAATCTTTCCTTGAGAGGATGAAATAGAGAACCAGTGTTTTGGAATTGGCTTTGATCAAACCATTTTCATGTCCACTAACAAACACTGATGTGTAATTGCCAACAATAACAAACTCATGTGCTGAACCTCAAAGGACAGCTGTGGATTTTCAGACGCTCCATCTGTCATTGCGTCATGTCATTTGGATGCAATATAGAAATGGAATTCCCTGTCAGCATCAATGTGATAATGAAATGTATCATCCCTTTGAAATTTTAATGTTTTCTACCATACACAGATCTCACTATCAAAATCAAAACGTTGGAACTCAGTGGGTGAAAATTTTCCTCTAATTAGCTGTAAGTTGTACTCAGTTCATTTCTTATACATGCTGTTAACAGTTTCTTTTAACCATAAAATCAATTTTAAGTTTTACCTCTATCTTCCAAATATTCTGACGAGTGATTTGAGGAATCAATTTATAAATAGAAGAGCTGTTTCTATGGACTGTGACTGTACTGAGACATATCTTAAGCATCTTTTCCAGTCAGTATTGTGACTGCTCCAAACAAATAAAGCAAAGCATAAAATAGGAGTAAACCCTCTCCTATTTAAGACTTTTCCATTATTCAGTAACAAAATGTGCAGTTCAACTAATTTTTTTCTCAAAATGGTAAGGAAGTTTCTGCTTTACTTATTGCCGAATCACCTGACTGAGGACAAACCTCTGCCAGCCCATTACCTTCAGCCTTCTTTTTGCACAGAGGGTGTTATGCTTTATAGGTTGGTTGATGGTTTTATCTAGTTCCTATCACTGTAGAAGAATATCACAAGCTAAAATAATATATAAAGAACTAGAATTATTTAGCTCAAAATTATGAACGCTAGGAAGTTTAGATAAAGGGAATAGAGTGAGGGCCTTGCTGGATGATAAAATGTTGGAAGACATACGACGATAAGAAAATTACACAGTAGAGAAGGTGGCATTGAATTCCCTTTTGTATCTTGGCACTACCTGCTGCAAAAGCAATATGAGATTACAGCTCTCAAAATATGATCATTCTTTAATGTCTGACCTCTGAACACCAAGAGAATAGCATTCCCACCTCAACATAAGCTGAAGAGGATATTCACACCACAGCAGCAGGTGACAGGATGGTCATCAACCAGCACACTATGCTCTCAGCATATCTATCATTTACTTGGGCTGGCCAGGGAGTCCATCCCAAACTCTGTACCTGTCATTGCTGCAGTGGTGTCATTTTGAACAATATTGCTGAAGATTAATTTCTTTTGTATAATATGGGAAATATTCTTTTGATATAGAAAAATTCAATCATTCTTTTGTTCCAGTAAGATTACTAGTAAGAGAGCTATGAAGATGATAATGTAGCTACATTTTACCAACACACTTTGAACATTGGGATTAACTACATTACTCATTTTATAAAATTCAGCATTTGTATTGATTTACAATCCCTACCTGGAACATTCTCTTTATTTCAGATGTTTTCTTACAGTAATATTCCTAATGAGTGGTTCTGGTAGCAGTATATATGAACATGTAATGGATCATTTGATTTGTCTATCATTTATGCTGATTAAAGAAGACAGATGAAAAGACGATCTTCCATCTGCATTTTCTTACTGCATGTAGAGACTATAATGAGAGTGTCCTATGAACAAAATTTGTCACAATCAAGTTTCTAAATAGTTTAATATGTCAACACTTGGTTAAAAATTATTATTGAGCTCTAGGGATAAACTTCAGTATATAAAGATATTGCTCAATAATTGTGAGAATTCCTGGAGTTCAAATCCCCAGAACTCACAAAGAAACCAAACAAAGTCACACATCTGTAATCCTAGCATTCATTGAAAGGTAAAATGCAAGACAGTGGAACTGTTGAGTCTTTCAGTCCATCATGTCTGGCAGGTGTAGCAGCAAATAACAAATACTCCATGTCAAATAAAGTGGAAGAGGACAATAGCCAAGATTGTCATCTGTCTTCCATAGTACTTCACATCATATGTATACACAAACACACACACACACACACAAACACACACACCACACAAATAAAAACAAATAAAATTGACTCTTGTGAGGGACATGGCATCTCTGGATTCGTTGATGCACCTGGGCTTCATGGTGGTTTCTTTGTGGTCATGAATATAGATGGTCCTGGAAATAGTATATCTAAATTATGTAAGTTATGCATGTAAAATGAAAATACCAGAGGCTAAAGATCTCTTACCATACAAGTAGCATGCTCCAGCATCTCTGAAGACTTCTTGGGTTAGTCAAGGTCAGAGCGCACAGATACAGCTGGAGAGCACATAGAGGCGACCACTGACACTCCAGTTTTTCCCGCTTCACCTGGGTAACATAACTTCTCTTCTAAAATTAGTTGGAAAGCTTAATACCACTGAAGTTCTCTCTTTCTTATTAATATTATTTGAAACTAGGACAAATTATATATTGCCCTACAGTGTTCAAAATGAAATTCACTATTTTTAGGTTGTAATTCAAATAATTCTGCAAGTCCAATACTTTAAGGGTAAAAAATGAAGTACATTTTCCTGTTAAAAATAAATCATGTTACAAATAAACTTAATATCTAAAGTTTATCCTTTTTAAAACTAGATTGCCCTTCCAGTTGACACTGTTTACAGAAGAGACAAGCAACTATAGTCCATTCAACCTTTCATAAGAACTTTGCATCAACTCACAACTATATTCTTAGTAAAATTCATAAAAACTTACCATAGGATAAACGCACATTGTCTGAACTGTATTTCGAACTGTTTCTAGTGTGTAATAGTATATAATTTCACACACACATATTGCTCTTTTGTTGTTACCTTAAATATCAATCATTTCAAGTGCATTAAGTGACATGCAAATTTTTATAGCTCAAAAAAATTATTTTTGGTCACCTAGAAGCCTATAATAATATATTAAAATTTCTGAGAACTAGCTATATAAACAAATATATTTATATAATACAAATATGTATTTACATTATTTATATATTTATATGATATGAATAAATGCATCTTTAATATAAATAAAATTTTATAAAATACATAGTAGGATATTAAAATGTAGACAAATATATAAAATATGTGTATTGTATAATATATAATGGAATAATATATAATTTTTAAATTTTGTTCTACCAATTACTGAAATTTATCTAAATCATAAAGAGAACATATGGAAAATGAAAAGTTTTGGTTGTAGTATTGACTTCTTTCAAAATTTAACATTGAATATTGTTCTTCAAAAAAGCTATTCCACATTTCTACCGAAATGTCTTATTTATAATTCTATTCCTGCTGAGATAACAAGTATATGTTCCAATCTCTTTAAGACTAGGCAATAATAAAATATTGATTCTACATTTAGTCAAATAGATATAAAATTAGTCAAAAATCAGCATGAGTGAGGAAATGGCTTTGGAAAATGTAAGATGGGCTACAATGTGAATCAATTACTTGTCCAATGGTATGTCCTGGCTTCACCAGTTGAATAGCCTACTTAGCAAAAGAACACAGTTTATTTGACGTAAGCTTGACATCTGTGTATCCTCTTTAGCAACCCGGCCCCATCTACTTCATTACTTTCAATTGACTCACATATTTAGTTTATCCCCATACTTATGTGTATGGTTTTTGTCATCCCATTATGAAAATAATGCATCGGTAGGAATATCATCTATTTTGTGCCTGGGTGGTGTTCTCATGCCAGAGAGGTCTCAACACATCACAGAGAGCCATGATTCTCATGTTTAGTGAGTAATTAAATAAGTGAATATGAAAACAGTTTCTTTTTCAACTGGTATAGATGCATTTTGATTATTAATAGCCATGTGGCCATCTACCACATTTAATTTATTCAGAATTAAGGTATAAATCATGTTTTCTTAAAATATTGAAAAATGAAATTTTAGGCAGTAGTTCTTCCATATTTACTCTATATTTCATTAGTGGATGACAAGTAGAGATAATATAGAAGAATGAAATTAAATAATATACAAAATTTAATTTTCTAAAGCAAGAATCTTAGTTTTTAAGTGAATGATTTTCTTCTGTATTTCTTACTAAAAAATACTGTTTTTTAAGGGTTAACATAACTATCAGAAAGTGAAATCTTGCTCCCATCCTCCTTGTTAGCTTCTAATACAAATGTAAAATTGATTGTTTACTTTCCAGGAACTTAGAGGTCACAAAAGCATTTTAAAAGAGGTATTATTCTCTATTAGAGCAATATTATTTAAAAGAAAACTACAGTGAGAGATTCAAAAAGTAGAACAATTTTAACACACAGCATAAAAGTGTTGTTTTACTCCGTGTTAGCAGTTCATGTAAATGAGATCACAGCCTAGACAACTTTGGGGATGAAGAGGCTGTCCAGAGTCAACAAGAGTGTACCTCCTGCAGTAGGAAAGGTTTCAATTTGGCCATTTTCTAAACACAGAAAAATGTATCCCTCCAATTCAGAATATTGAATGTCTTATGGAAAGCGAAAGGTCATTTGTAACTGTCCAAAGGATTGATGGAGTTGAGCTACCTTCTTGACCTTCACCCTGCACTCATAAAGAATAGTTTCAGATGACAGAGCATCAGGCAAGTTTTCAAAAAATGCCTTTTCTTCTTTTATATGGTGCAGCAAGACTGTTACCTGATATTTTCTTTCATAATTGTGTGTCAAGATTTAATTACCTTGTGTCTTCCCTCATTAAAAGTTGACTGTCATCTAATGCTGCTATGCTAACTCTGAATTAGTCCGTTTCAGGCAGTTTTTTTCTGCTTCTTGCCATTGTTCCCATATCAGTTTCTTCTGTAATTGCTTTGGAGCCTCACTAACTATGCCAAGGTCATCCCTTACAAACACCAGCCACTACATCACCAACACACACACACACACACACACACACACACACACACACACATCCCAATTAGTCACAGTCTATAAAGGATGCTTATTCTAAAAAGCACTCACCTTCTTTTGATCATTCAGGTTTGTCTCCCTATGACCTTCAAGCTACTAATAAAAATCTGAGTGCAGCCATCCAAAATCAAGTATAAATAGAATATAGCACTAAAATACTAGTTCTCTGGTTATCATATGAATGTATGTCTGTGTGTGTTTATTACATTTATCATTTGTGAAATAGCTTGGACCTAGAGTGGTTTTATATAAAGTAAAGAATATAGGGTTATTATGGGGTGCTTCTCAGTCAGGGTGATACCACTAGTACACATGTGTAGAAAAGGGTATTTATTGTTTCATGCTAATGGATTTGAATTTGAGCCACTCCTCCAGAATGGATTGCCAGTGAGGTTTCCATTATATTTGAGCTCATACATGTCATTGTCACTTTGTCAATTCAAAATTAGTTTTTTTAAAGTTCTGGACCAAATAAGGTTAAAAAACATAGCATTCATACCTTAAGAAATAAAAACCAAATCTATAATAAATAACATATACTATAATATTTTGAAAGAAAATATTTATAATAATTGCAACAGAATTTCTGGTTTTCATCTTTTTGAGTAAGTGTAGGGGATAATAGAGTAATTTTATAAACAAAATAGATATCATTGGGAATACAAAGATCCCTATGAATGTGTTTGGATTTCATTGTCTTAGGAAAGTAAAATATGTAAATCTATTATTTGTCAGTAAGTTTGAACACTAAGGTTGAAATTTACATGATAATACTCGTATCTGAAGAATTACAAAGTCATTATTGGTATATGTACTATTTGTGTGCAGTATGGGACCTGAAATTGTGTCAGAATGAGTGAAAGTAATTTAGTTAAAACTAACATTTTCTTTATTTCAGCAAGGTGAAAATTGCTTAAACTCCCAAATTATTCACTTTTAAAAGAGCCCCATGAAGTTGCTTTAGGAGACTTTTATGATGTTAGCCACCAGAAATGAATCTTCCAATGGAATAGAGAGATAGTTTTAAACTGAACTTTAAGTCTTTGAAGAAAGAAATAGAAGAGGACACCAGAAAATGGAAGGATCTCCCTTGCTCTTGGATTGGGAGGATCAACATAGTAAAAATGGCAATTCTACCAAAAGCAATCTATAGATTCAATGCAATCCCCATCAAAATCCCATCAAAATTCTTCACAGATCTGGAGAAGACAATAATCAACTTTATATGGAAAAACAAAAAACCCAGGATAGCCAAAACAAT
>NW_026068036.1:998768-999884 GCF_014885135.2 Alexandromys fortis
TGTGTCAGAATGAGTGAAAGTAATTTAGTTAAAACTAACATTTTCTTTATTTCAGCAAGGTGAAAATTGCTTAAACTCCCAAATTATTCACTTTTAAAAGAGCCCCATGAAGTTGCTTTAGGAGACTTTTATGATGTTAGCCACCAGAAATGAATCTTCCAATGGAATAGAGAGATAGTTTTAAACTGAACTTTAAGTCTTTGAAGAAAGAAATAGAAGAGGACACCAGAAAATGGAAGGATCTCCCCTGCTCTTGGACTGGGAGGATCAACATAGTAAAAATGGCAATTCTACCAAAAAGCAATCTATAGATTCAATGCAATCCCCATCAAAATCCCATCAAAATTCTTCACAGACCTGGAGAAGACAATAATCTACTTTATATGGAAAAACAAAAAACCCAGGATAGCCAAAACAATCTTATACAATAAATTATCATCTGGAGGCATTACCACTCCTGACTTCAAACTCTATTACAGAGCTACAGTAATGAAAACAGCTTGGTATTGGCATAAAAACAGAGAAGTCGACAAATGAAATCGAATAGAAGACCCTGACTTTAACCCACAAACCTATGAACACCTGATGTTCAATAAAGGAGCTACAAGTATACAAGGCAAAAAAGAGAGCATCTTCAACAAATTGTGCTGCCAAAACTAGATGTCAATCTGTAGGAGAATGAAAATAGATCCATATCTATCACCATACACAAAACTCAAGTCCAAATGGATTAAATACCTCAATATCAGGCTGAACACACTGAACCTGACAGAAGAAAAAATGGGAAGTACTCTACAACATATGGGCAGAGGGGACCACTTCCTATGTATAACCCCAGCAGCACAGACAGTAAGGACAACATTGAATAAATGGGACCTCCTGAGACTGAGAAGCTTCTGTAAAGCAAAGGACACTGTCGCTAAGACAAAAAGGCAATCCACTGACTGGGAGAAGATCTTCACCAACCCCGCAACTGACAAAGGTCTGATCTCCAAAATATATAAAGAACTCAAGAAACTAGACCGTAAAATGCTAATCAACCCAATTATAAAATGGGGCACTGAGCTGAACAAAGAATTCTCAATAGAAGAAGTTCAAATGGCCAAAAGACACTTA